>NC_039364.1:252286182-252586182 GCF_003573695.1 Papaver somniferum
ACCAAGAACACAACAAGTCGTGAACGGGTATACTCAATCACACATATAGGTTGTTCATAAGATATGCAATGAATAAAAAACCAATAATGCCTGGCAATTTCCTTTTCGGTTCACAAACAAGTTTATGAACTTACTACCCTAGAACACATGTAAAACATTGTCCCCTAGGATGAAATCCTCACCTCATACTCACACATAATCACAATAGCATTCAAATGATTATGGCGATGTTTTATCTACAAAGTTTAATGGTTAAGCGATAAACCTCGTATTGTATTCCTTAATACTATGTCTATCTAGAGTTCAAATATGCTTCGTAGTTTTGTTTTCAATATGCACGACTTGAAAGATACGTTAGGGAATGAAACAGTTCAAGTCAAATATCACTAACCTCAAGTGGAAGGATGATTGTTGTCGTTGTAGCTCCTTGCTTCTTCACATCTTCAAGGCTTCGCAATACTTGTAATGTCTCATATCCTAATACTTTCAAGCTAACCTATACGAAGTTGACTCTAGTACATAATCAAGCGACTCTTAACATGAGTTTTGATTCACTAAAATATGACAACCAAACTTGACATACCAACGCTTGGTGGGTTCAGCCGAGCAATGCTCTAACAATAACAAACATAGGAATCGAAGAAAGTGCAGAATTCAACCCTCAAACTTAAAAATAACATAACATCCCACATAGTTAAAGTATCTGCAAACAACCAACTATACAAATTGTTCAAAAGAAAGAAGGTGCACGAAGTAAGTAAAAATAAGGAAGAGGAGATGGAAACAGAGTGCGTCAATTGGACTGGAACATGGACCACTCATATCTTTTCTTTTCGAGCTCCGCACGAACCTTCTCCTCTGCAACCTCCGCCTGCTGAGCTGCAACGGCCGCTGCCCCCACACTGGCGGTAAGCTGGTTCAGCGCTACCTTCTTATCATAAGTTACCTCGGAAAGGCGGACTAACTCCTCCTCCAGCTTAGAAATCTGGCCCGGAAGGTCCACGCGTGGTTCATTACGATCCTTTACTTTCCTCAACAAATCGTCCAACCATTTTACCTGAAAGTCGAGACTGACTGCGGAACGAATGTATTATTCATACTAAGTAACCAGGAGTACAACTCAGTATTAAGGATCTCTCACCATCACTCAAAAGTCTCAGAAATACCATTTCTTGAAGTTGCATCCGTATAGATGTCATCTCTGGAAGTGTCATCATGGGAGTCAGTCATTCTTGCAAAGTGGCTGTGGCAGATGCATAACATTTCTACTTCAGCACATCGTTCATACGAAGCGCAGGATTCAACAAAACAATGAATCATGGAATAAAGGTGCTCACAACAACGTTTGCAAAAATGGTAACTTTCAATTCTTACCTGTTTACGATTCCACTAACAGTAGTAATTGTGATACAAGAGTTAATACTTCAAAATTTGCTCGTCTCCTCGAACCTGCAAACACGAGCAAAATTTTTATTCAAAATCATAACTTGATTTTCATGTGAGCAATCGACACAAAATTTCACCGTGTGAGCGACTCCCTCCGAGTGAACTTTTTTTGTTTCCAAGTCCAATAGTTTATTAAGCAAAAAAAAAGTAATTACAAGAATTACAAGCAGGAGGCACAAGGCCCCCTACCCCCATAAACCAAAGGGGTAAAAATAAATAACTACTCTAAAATCCAAATTCATAACTGAATAAAATAGAGAAAAGAAAAAAGAAGACTAAACGCCTAATTTTTCTTCACTTTCAATAGCGCAAAAAGTTTATAGCAAACACTCTTCTCAGAGATGAAATTAAGTTTTTCCATCTCCCTTAGCTTTCTTCTTTGGAGTCTTCATTAGTTTTGATTGATCTTGGTTTTCCTTGACATACTCCTTTCGAAAAGATAAATCTTTCAAAAACTTTTGTTGAGTATCAAATTTTGTAATTGTACAAAAAATCTCACGTTCTTCTTTTGTTAAGTGAGTAGAAAAACTAGCACTCACCTTGGGTTGTGCTTCCTTACCCATATTTGCAAGCCCACAATTCACTTGCAATCCCAAATTGTCCGAGCATACAGAGTTCGTGTATTGTACAACCTCTTCACGTACAAAATCCAACTGAGTTTGGAATTCCGTGTCTTCCTTGGACTCTGCTACAATCGTTTCATCTTGTAGCACACTAAACGTGTTCGGAGATAAAACCACTCCAGAACTATTTAGTTTACCTAAAGACTTTAAGGAAAAATTCCTTGTGCGCCCTCTTAACTCTCTCCACATCTTCACGTGCTTTCAGCAAATTTGCTAAATCTTGTTCCATTTTTTTTCCTAGATCCAAAGTTATACGCTCATCAGCATTTAATTCAATACCTTGATCAACTTGAGCCTTGAGCTGTGCAATATTATTCATAATGTTTTCGAGACTAGCATCCACAACAATATGGCTTTGTAAGCTATGCAAATAAGAATTTTTTTCCACAGCATTAGTTGGATTGTTACGAACCTGACATTGAGTTCCAGCATCCGTAACATTCAAAGGAGTAACAACAGAATTGTTATCCCCAACTGAACCTTGAGAATCTCCATGTTGTATAGCATTATCAGTATCGTTCCTCTTTGGCTGCCTTTTCACAGCATTAGAAACTTCAGGTACAACAGGGATGGTAGGAGCAGTTTTACCCTTCTTTTTATTTATAGATACTTTCCATTAATTTTTAGCATTAGGGTCGGAGATTGCCTGCACAAATGAACCTTGTTGCTGAATATTACCTGCTTGGTTCTTGTGTTTCTTCCTACAGTCCGAATCACAATGGCCAATGCTCTTGCACTTGGAGCAGAATTTCGGCTTCTTATTAATATCAATAGGTTGCCAAAAGTCTAATCCCCCTACTGTAACATGGATTGAATTAGTGTCATGCTCCGCAAAATTGATATCAACCAGAACTAAGGCGTAATATCTATACTCATGAGCTAATGTACGTTTATCAACCACAATGAGAGTTCCTAACGATTTAGCCATAGATAATAGCATTTTTTCAATCCAAAAATCTACATGCAGGCCAGGAAACTTCACCCACACCGTAGCATGGGAAGTTTTTTGTTTTTCAGGATCAAAACTTGGATACCTTTTTTTTTTGGTAAGTCCAAAATGTATTAATAAATAGCAAAAATTACAACGTCATTTGTAAGAAAAGAGGCAAAGCACCCCAAAAACTTACAAACTAAGTGAATCGAAAATAAGATACATTAGGTAACTCAATAGACAAAAGGAAATCTGGCCTATTATCATAACTTAAACCTTCGCCTTCTTCCAACAAAAAACCTCTCTTGGCCATGCAATCTGCCGCAAAGTTTGCTTCTCTAAAGGAGTGAACAAAATGAATCGTATTATATCTAGCTCTCACAACCATCCATCTAGATCGAAGAAACTAAGGAACTTAATTGTTGTCACCTGAGAACACCAAAACAACACACATAGAGTCTGTTCTAATGCAAATATTTTGACTTTCAAACTTGATGGCCCATTCCAAACCAACTATGATACAAAAAAGTTCCGCCAAGTATTTGGTTTGCACTCCAAACCCAACGCTCATTGCATCTATCACATTAGCATTGGCATCCCGAACAACCACTCCAGCCCCCGCTCTCCCTGGATTGCCCCGCGCCGCTCCATCACAACATAACATAAGCTCATTACTTCCGGGAGGCTCCCAAAAGCATTCTTTTGGAACTGCATGCTTTACACTTATATGCCGAACTCTAAAGAAAGATAAGAGTTGTAAATCTTCTTGAGAATTGTACATATAACCCTTAAGCCTGACCGAGTATTCATGGATCTGGTTGAACACTTTCTTTTGAAAAAGCAGCCAGCAAACTCTTTGATTGTCGTAGACGAAACCATTGCGAGTCATCCAAAGTTCAGAACGTATCACCAAAATAGCCAGCAACCAAAGGTCTTTAACCATCCTGCTCCTACTCTTAGCTGCCTTGTAAGAAAGCACCAGATTTTGGTGCGGTTGAACACCAAAAACTCCTGAAATCCAACTCCATGCTCGAACTGCAAAGCTACAACTCCACAAAATGTGATCCAACGTTTCCTCTTGACTGTTACACAAACAACACTTATTCACAACCTGATGCTTAAAACGACTTCTTACCTTATCAAGTGTTGCGCACGCTTCCCTCAACAGTTTCCAGTTTCTGGCTGCTAAAGCTGGATGAATAATCGGCCTCCACAACAGCTCAGTTCCCTCCAATGCTGGATATCTATGCCTGACCAACTCCTTGGCTGAACGAAAAGTAAACAAACCCTTGTAATTTGGTTTCCACACAGTGTAATCTATTCCTCCAATCGGAACTGGAAGATTAAGTAAGTCGAGCCCAACAGCTAACAAATTCTGACGCACCAAATCATTGAAAATCCACGCCCCATCATGAATGAAATCACTGACTTGCATGCTACGGTCCAAGTTCTCATGCCCAATCACTTACTTGGAATCCACTCCATGAGGATTCTTTTGATGATCAACAAGCCATTCCTCAACATCGAAAATCCTATTCTTATCATCCTGCGTCATTAACTTAATTATGAAGAACCCCTTGTTTATAGGAACGAACTGAATACGACCTTCACCTAGTTTCTATTGTTGTTCTAGGTTTTTCTTCACATCTGAAAAGTTTAGATCCCTAAAATCCAACCTGCCGTGAGACTGAACCTCCGAATCTCGCACCCTTCATAAAAAAACTCCTCAGGTAATACAACAACAAGTTTACCATCCTTTTTCGTAGGGTTTGGCGACGAAGTTAAATCAACAGTAGTAGCAGGAAGCAATTTTTTACCCATAAGACGTTCAACATAAGTGAGAGTTTTAGGTTGTGATGGATCAGATTGATCCCCCATCATGAATCCCGAACAAATTATCAATCAAAAGCCAACTGAATCAAAACTTGAAAGAATGAAAAAATCGCATAAAAAACCTAGGGGAGTCGCCAGACTTTCTCTTTCTCTCTCCTCATTTTTTTCTCTCCGTTGATTTGATGGTCTCATTATCAAAATCGAGTTTTTCCTCCCACCGAGTGAACACTCATTGGTTTTTGTGCATACACTATCAGATCACAAAATCCATACAAACGATATTTTATTAAAAATTGTTTACTTCTAGCAATTACTGAAAATCAAAATTTTATTTCACATAAATTTTCACTGTATGAACATTCACTGGTTTTTCAAAAATTGGACAGACGTCCATTCTACAATTGTGAAAACTCACATACAAACATTATTTTACCGTGAATAACTTTCTACTTTCAACAGTTGATCAAAATCAAGACATTGATTTTACAAAAAATATATATATTTTAACGTGAAACTCACGTAACTTTGAAAAATATATGTATATATATTTTTTTCCCTCTCGTGAGCATCCATCTTTGAAACGAGAGCATATTTTCAAAAAATTTATGAAAGCTCACATATCGAAAATAAAAAATTTCATGAAAGCTCATAGACAAATTTTTATTACTAACAGAAGCACGTCAATTAAAAAAAAAAAAAAAATCTCTCGTCCGAGCATCCAAATTCGGAACGAGAATTTATTCAATTTTGTGAAATTTCACAAATTTTTATTAAAAAAAAAACCTCTTATGCTAGGGATCATTGTTTGTTTCTTAAACTAACGAACGAACGCCTATTCCTAAAACAAAGATTTCTTCTTTTGGGCCTGGGCCCGCAAATGCTAAACCGACCAAAACTGAGCCTCCGAGCGTCCAAACCAGCAGTGCCTCATCTCTCCGTGCTCATGGGATGAAACTCTATCATACTATCAGGGTTCTCACCTGAACATTTGCTCGTACATGACACTATTGGAGCAAATCGGGGATTCTGAAAATATCTTTGTACAACTGAGTTCAACCACCGATCTCGTCGACTGAAAATCACCATCTAATGCTTACCGCGGAACATGACTGTCCCTCACTAAGCATGGGACTTAATGTTGATGGTGGATTTTCAACAAAGGTCAAAATCGTAAAATCATGATACTGCATGTTTCTGACACGGTTTCAGGAACGCATGAGACGATTCATATTTTACGATCCATGATGCATATATCACTCGAAAAGCCTCCACGGAGCGTTCGATGCTGCTCATTTCATCATGACCTCTATGTAGAATAACATAATTGGGTGGTTCTCCGTATGATTGAGAACTTAACGCCTTCAGGACGTCGGTGATATCCACTGTTCTCTGACTACATAGAGAGACCCACCTCTACATAGAAGAACGATTGGGCGGTTTTCCGTATGATTGATAGATTAACGCCTTCAGGGCATCGGTGACGCTCACTGTTCCTTGACTATGTAGAGAGACCGTGTATAGATTCAGATAGTTCTCCATACATAATTGTTGAGAGGGTTAAACGCCTTCAGGGCATCGGCAACACTCGCTGATCCATGACTATGCACCTTTCAGAACGGGTATGACGCTTTAACTGGCTAATATCCCTTCTGCAATAGATTAATTCTACCGTGACATTCACCACTAAATTTCTAGAAGATAATCTATTTTATCTCATTACTCTGATTTCATGATCGAATCCATGAATGATCTCATGCAATGGTAATAGATAATCTCATTACTCCGATTTCATGATGGAATCCACAGTTGATCTCATTGAATGGTAATAGATAATTTTATTACTCCGATTCTGTAGTCGAATCCACGATCCTATGGAATGGTAATGCTCATTTTATTATTCTGAATCCATGGTCGAATCCACGACTGATCTTATGGATTGATAATAAATAACTACTCACCTTTATTACTCATTTTCCTGACTCATTCTCCACTGAATTTCATAAATTAGTAATAAATACTCAACAACCGGGCATCTGGACCATCACTGAGTAAGCCCCAAGAAAATGGTGCAAGTGTACTCGAAAATGATGCACGACCGAACACTCGAGTGCACGAACGAGTATTCGAAAATATGGACAAACGAGGAATCATACACAAAATAGGAGAGAGAAAATAATATTAAAATAATAAAAGTGGCACCTTGGGGACCGGGCCCACCGGCCGGCCGGTCATGCCGCCGTGGACGGACCCCCACGCCTTTTTCCTTTATTTTAAATTATTTTATTATTTTCATGAACTCATGAAAACTCCTTCATTCTAGCAATTTTTCCTTGTTTGAGCAAAACTCATGGTTTCTCCATATTTTCATGGTTTCATGAAAAATAATAAAAATAGGGAAAGGTGTTGCGGGACCGGGCAACCTAGCCAGCCGGCCATGCCCTAGCCGTGGCCGGTCCCACACCTTACAATCCCTAGTATTTCATAATTATTATTTCCCTCATCTCATGAAACTCCCCAGTTTGAGCAAAAATCATGGTTTCTTCATATTTTCTCAAATATTGCTCAAACCAGGAAAAAGCCAAAAAGTCAAATGGTCACATGAGCGACTAGGCTATTCACGAAATACATATTAAAATATCATTATTTTAATATTCTCAAAATATAGATGAAACTAGCAAATTTCTACTTGCTCATTCGAGCAAAATCAAGAATTTCAGTCAAAGATCAAACTCTTCTGAAAACCCAAGATATTGCTCAAACGCACACCAGAAAATACTGAAACTCTGAGGACTGAGGCACGGACATTATGGTGACACGGGCATGCTTCCTTGACCGACCAAGGCCGACCCTAAGGCTTGCAATGATCCGGTCCCACACATTGTTATGATTTTGACTTAATTTGCTCAATTGCTCATATTGAGTCCAAACTCTTTCCAACCAACTTGGAATTTGATCAAACGACCATCTGCTGGTGCCACGACCACCAAGGGTCGGTTTCGTGCCCTCTTGGTCGGTCTCTCACTTTTACATAATTAGGTTTTATTACCTAATGCTCATACGAGCACTATTTTAATAAATGATGAAATCGGCATTTAATCATCATTCTTTCACCAATTGGTCAACTCAGAACCCTGGTGCACGCTCACTCTAGCAATTGGGCATCACATGGTCGTCCATTATCCCATATGGTCGGTCCCTCCCTCACTCATGACCTATTTCCAGCAATTCATCAACTGACGAACAATTGATCAAAAATTAGGGTTTTGAACAAACACTCAACAAATCATCATTCTGAGCAAGTTCAAACACTAATAAATTTATGTTGATCCAGAAATCAACATCTGAATTAATTATATAATATTCGGTAGTCTACCGATACTTTAATTAATATTTTATTGGGTCACGTCACCGATAAATAATTCGTCGAATTGAGCAATACTTGCTCAATTGCTCGAATATTGATCCAATTATCAATATTCAGTAATTTATCAGTAATTCGTCGAATTGAGCAATACTTGCTCAGTTTCTCGAAAGTGATTTGTCGAACTGAGAAATACTTGCTCAGTTGCTCGAATATTGATCCAACTATAAATATTCATTTGTCGAATTGAGCAATACTTGCTCAGTTGCTTGAATATTTATCCAACTATCAATATTCAGTAATTCATCGAATCGAATCTTTGCTAATACGCGCAATGTCAACATCATTCAAAGAACTATACGTCTCAACAAACATGTTCGATCCATGAATCACTGAGCATTCATCAATCATGCTCAACAAAACCTAGACTCATTGTATAATCAGTCAACAACTGACTAATAAAATACACGTCTGTCATGTAGACTCCACGATTCGTGAGACATCAATCACGTCACATGGGGGGATGTCAATTAGGGTTTTGGTCTGGCGGCCTACGGCACGTAGATTCATCCACAATGAGAAATGTGAATAAGTCGTGCAAACGGTCGAAGGAGTTAGCAAAGTAGTGGGTGGACGGTTAAACAAGTTTTCGCACGACCTGGAACTGGTCTACCATTTTCCCACTCTTTGACTCAATAAACTGTTACACTTACAGGGATCAATATGTTCATCATTCTGGTAATATAAATAAGTCCTAAATCGAGGACAAAAGACAACATTGGTTTTTTCACGAAAACATTCGTCAACACAATAACTCAATTAAAACTTATTCACTGAACTCGACACTCAGCAGTTCATCAATCTTGCAGAAACCCACAACACATCCACAATTTTTGATCATCATTGATCTCACACAATTCTCAGCCTCCCTCCTACAGATAAACCCATCTCCCTCTTTGTGACCGAATTGACTCTGGAACGGCCATTGACTTGGTTTAGGCTGGAGTCCTACAGATTGATCTCTCGAATCTAAGCACTCCCTTTGCAGTGCATCTGTGTGAGGTTGAACAGTTTTCTCAGTTGAGGAGTCTCGACAACACGTCCGTCTCTTCACTTCCCTAAAACCCTGCGAACCGTTTTTCCCCATCTACAGATTGGCGACCACGGTGGGAGATTAATCTCCCGGTTGCAATCTCAACTTTCACAAAATGGTTGATTTTAGGTCAGGTTTAGTTACAAATCCTAACATAAACAACGCTAGCACTAGCAACAACGGTGGTACTCCAGAAACTACTCCTGCTTCCAACACCGGTGTTGTTGATACCACTTCTCCTCAAACCAATATCAGAAACTATCCGCTCTTCGGCCGATCTCCCGAGGAAATCAGAGAAAATCCGCCTACCATAGCTGATCTTATGAAGGTGCA
This sequence comes from Papaver somniferum, assembly GCF_003573695.1. Classification (NCBI taxonomy): domain Eukaryota; kingdom Viridiplantae; phylum Streptophyta; class Magnoliopsida; order Ranunculales; family Papaveraceae; genus Papaver; species Papaver somniferum. The sequence goes on from NC_039364.1 coordinate 252,295,803, forward strand.
AGAGTGTAGATGGGGAAAAACGATTTGCTGGTTTTTAAGGAATTGAGGAGACGACCGTACGGAGGAGACTCCTCGAACCGAGCGAAATGTTAAACCTCATACAGATGCACCGCTGCAAAGGGGGTGCTTTAGATTCGAGAGATCAATCTGTAGTACTCTGGCCTAAATCAAGACAATGACCGTTCCAGAGTAAATTCGGTCACAAGAGAGAATGGGTTGATCTATAGGAGGGAAGCTGGGAAATGTGTGGAATCAATGGTAATCAAAGATTGTGGGTGTGTGAATTCTGAATATGATAAGATCTGAATGATTGAAATTGCTCAATTGAGAGTAGTTGCTCAATTGATGAGTTGATGATCTCGTGTTGTCGATGAGACGTGAGATTAATGATACTATTGATGCTCATCCCTCAATCATGATTCGGAGACTTATTTATATTGCTGGAATTTTAGACACCATGACCCCATGAAGTGTGACAGTTGATGGAATCAAGGAGTGGGGAAGTGGAGATTGTGTTTGAAACCAGTTGCTCAACGTGTGGAGACTTGGTCGATTTTCCACCCACTACCTCGTGAATTCCTTCAACTGATTGCACGACTTGCTCACATTCCATCGTGTGTTTGAACACACGTGTCGTAGACCGCCAGACCAAAACCCTAAGTGATATCCCCCAAAGTGACACGATTGACGTCTCGTGGTATGTTAGTCAATTGATGACTTCGTGGTTTGATGGGACGATGAGTCCATGTAGTTGCTGAGTTGAACATGATGTTCTGAAACTCATGAATTGAACATGTCATGAGACAGAGGTATAGTTCTTACGATGAAGTGAGCAAGTATTGCTCATTCGATGGATCGTTGAATATTGATTGTTGAACCAATATTCCTTGGTTTGAGCGAATATTTATCATATGAGCAAGTGTTGCTCATGTGATGAATTGTTGAATATTTGATCGTCTGAGCATGTGTTGCTCATGTGATGGATTATTGGCAGCGTACTAAAAATATTAATTAAAATACTGGTCGTTGAACCGAGCATAATTAATAAAATTAATGACCATGAGGTCGTCGTAAAATTGTTAAGGTTGAAATCTGGAATGATGATCCTTGGATTCAGAAACCCTAATTTGATCACTTGATGATCAATTCATGGTTCGTTAGAAGTTTAACCATGTGACGCAGGAGGGAGCGACTACATGGGATCGTGGATCAACCATGTAGTGTCCATATGCTCACGTGAGCAAATACAAAAAACTCCTGAAGAGTTGACGATTTGTTGGTGAAAGAATGATTAAATGATGGTTTAATCATTTATTCGAAAATGCTCGTCTGAGCCTTAGGTGAGAAAACCTAATTAATTATGACGACTGAGGGACCGACCATGGGGTCATGAAACCGTCCATGGGTAGTCACGTGACCGCCTGATGATCACTTTATGAAAATCCAAAGTGTTTGGAAGAGTCTTGGACCTAATATGTGCAATTGTGCAAATTAGGTCAAAACTGTGAAACTTGATGGGACCGGCTTCTGTAAGCCAAAGAGCTAATCTTGGTCGGTTAAGATAGCGTGCTCGTGTCCCCAAGGCGTTCACGTCTCAGTCCTGAGAATTTTGATATTTTCTGGCGTGTAATTGAGCATCCATTCGAGAAAATATGCCAAAATTAGGGTTTCGACGAAACTGAGGAAAACACCATGAGATGATGGAAAATAATTATAAAATAAGGAATAAGGAGGCGTGGGACTGCCGAGGCCAAGGCATGACCGGCCGGTCATGACCACGGTCCCGTGGTGCCATTTTCCTTAATTTTATAATATTTTTGATGATTTTATGAAGAATTCATGAATTTTAAGAAATTTGATAAATTTAGGGAGTTTCCATGAATTGAAGGAATTTTCATGAGTTCAAGGAAGCAAAAAATATTAAAATAATAAAAACACGGGCGTGTGGGACCGTGGGGGCGTGGCCGGCCGGCTAGGGGCCCGGTCCCATGAGTTTTCATAATTTTTTATATTTTGTAAGTATTTTTCATGATTTGAGGGAATTATTCCTAATTTGAGAGAAATATCATGAAATCAAGGAATTTGATGAATTCAAAGAAAAATAAAATAAAATAATAAAACAAGGGGGTGTGGGACCGGCTAGGGCATGGCCGGCCGGCTAGTGGCCCGGTCCCACAAGTTTCCAGATTGCATGTTGTCCGATGTTTTGGCCACATCTGTTAGCTCGTTCATCCGATTGCTATGAAATTTTGATATGTTGTAGTCAACATCCATACGAAGATAATGGTATATGACCGAACCTTAAATTCCTTATCAATTGTTCCCAGTTATCCGTTGAATACATGGCAGTGTAAAATCTCTTCAGCTGAGCTTGTTTTAAAACGTGTTTCATGACTTCTACACTATTTGCGCATGTCTTGGGTGCATAATAATGAACTTAGATGATGTTAGTTCACTTACATTCTGAATTTTATGGTTGTGTTGGGTTTCCACGCTTGAATCATTCTAATCCCATGTAATCTTCACATTAGGTGCCAAATGCTGAAGTTGGGAATAATGGATCCAACAATGATGACTTGAGCAACTATGGAGCCGTTGATAATGAGACCTCCATCCCTGTAACTCAAGGTCATGGAAATATTGTTGTTGATGCCATGGAGGTGACTGAAACTCCAATTTTGCGTGGGATGGTGGAACCCGAATCGAGAATGGAAGAAGCTGCTTCAATCGAAGTTGTTCCTATGATTGCTGACGCTGCTCCAGCGACTGAGAACCGGATAATAGTGCATGAGTATCCCGACGCAGGGATTGATTTTACTCCTTCATTTGGTGAGATACTCCCATATCGCAGGTTTGTTGGTGGATTTAGCGTTCCCATTAAATATGCTGCTATGTACAAGAAATCGTGGAAGACGTATGGGCACATTGTCGTTAACAAGGATCCGGAGCATAGTTATTTCTTGACGAGGCAAGTAGAAGCCATATTGCGTGTTATAAATGATATCCGCATCACAGCTCGAAATACTGTCGCCCGGGATGTATTCTTTGATTGGGAGTACAACTTGAAGAAAGCTGAAGAACTTGGCTCCAATCTGAAATGGCTTCGTCAAAAGATTGATGCTATCAGGAAAGCACTGGAAGGTGACACTCCTTTCACCACCAGTGATGTCGTGTTGAATAAGATGGATGAAGTTGCTCCAAAGACCGAAAAGGCTAGAACCATGATTATAGATATAATCTTTGCTACTTCATCCAGTGAGACTTTTACATTCACGAATTAGTTGATGAGTTGAGCGTCCATAAGATGAAGGTGTACTGAGAGTTCAACCTGAATGCTCCTGAAAGCATAACTTTACCACGAACTGGCTTTGTCAGTGAGTCAACATTGTTGCGGTAGATGGCATCAAGAGTTTTCATACTGGATGTGACTGGTGAAGAGAGAAAGTTCCTCAATCATGCAGGGGCTTGTGACATAGAGAAAACCCGTTGATGAAGTTTCACGGAATCACCTCAGGTTGCCCGGTGTATATTGGAGGAGTTAGCGCCATCCATGATGTTGCATATGCTTCAGAAGTCTTATCATGGGATAATGAAGACTTATCGTTTAGTTACACTTTGATCGTGCTGGTGTTGAATCAATGTGTCATCGTCGAGATATTTGTGCTGAAGTTGTACTCTTTGATTGGGAGTACAATTTGATGGCTTTTTTTAGATGCTTGAGCGTCGAAATGTATATTTCTTAAGCATCGAATGTCTTAGGGGTTTGATCGTCTCGGACCTGGAGTATCTTCTGTTGATTCAGCATCCCTTTTGTTGCAGTAGTGGGATTCGACACTTGTGCAGACATCAGATCTTTCTGATTTTGTGGAACACATGGACTTGCAGGAGAAACGCCCAAAGTGTTCTTTGCCATGTTTGGACGTCAATAATGAATATTTCAGTGCTTGATTCGGAGAAACGTCAGATTCAACCACTTGGTAAAATACTAATGCGGTGAAGCTACCATTCATAACGTCTTGTAGAGTTACTAGCATAATTAAGTCCCCATGCTAGGATAGCATGTGGGGAAATAAATGACATAGACATGGTATGAGACTTGCCTGAGCGCGGAACCTCTTGATGAATGTCTATGCATATTTTGCAGGTTCTTGCTTCAACCTCGTCGAAATTACTCAAAGTACTCTGATGAAGGAATGTCTGTCAAATCTTCTGGATTATAACTTTCTTCGTTGGAGAGATGTGTAACCAAAGGCGCTTTGTAAGTACTCATCTTTTCATCATGGATCCACGCTCGTCTGAAGGACATGTCATATCCTGGATCTTCTTGATTGATTATGTGAAACTTGGTTTCTGTCCAGGTTGAACTTATGTTCACTTTGAGAATGATGTAGCCATAAGTATTTCTGAGTGCTCCTTCAAGGTCTCTGATTGAGATGGAGCATGAGTATCTTCTTGTCGAGTGATGCATGTGGATCCGATGGTTTTCAGTGGAATTTTGTTGATGGAGGTGTCAGCATCGATCAACGTTCTTCCAAATTCGTTTCTTCTGAGATTGACTGTGGTAAGCAGTCCCCAGTTGTACATATTTTGGTCTGTGGTTGGAGGCTCAAGAAGTATTTTCGGAATGGACTTCTTAACACGATGTGGTTCAGTACTGTGAACATGTCTCTCCTTTGTGCCTTCGACAGATAACGCAATTCATGTTCGACCAAGGATTGAACTGCCTCTTTGATAGGTTGTTTAGAGAGTGTAGGGTTTTGACTAGGAGAGGATTCTTGTGTACTCCTTCATTCCCCAGTTGAAGCTTTTGTGGATCAACCTTCTCTTTGAAAATGTGCTTCAAAACTCCGCAATCACTTGTGGGATGATTGACGAACCTGTGGAAGCGGCAGTAACGAGGACTCTCCATGTCTTCTTCAGTTGGTTCTTTCTTGACATATGGCAACTTGATTGCACCATCTTGGACCCAGACATCCAGGAGTTCGATCACCTCTTTAATGGAAAAAGGAAAGTCAGGTGTTTCTTGATCAGGAACTCTTGTGCGTTGGTCAGAGGCTTGTGCATCTTGCTTATCCTTCCTTTGTACTTTTGAAGGAGCTGAGGTACGCTTGCGCGGCGGTTTGGCTTTCCGTTTGCTCCCTTATGCAACAGTGTTTATGGAAGGCTGGAGGTTTTACTGCTTCTTGATCAGACGTCTGCTACCTCGAGTGTCTCGCGGTTCTTCAGCCTTTGTAGCTTTTGTTCTTTCCAGTAAAGCGGGTGCAGTAGTTTCCGATCTCTTCGCCGCTTCATGAAGCTCTGAGAAGGTATGAAAACGGATATTTTCCAATAAAGCTTTGTAGACCGGGATCATTCCGTTGATACACAAGTCTACCAGTTGCTGTCCGTGACGTTCGGATCATGGCAATCCAACGCTTGAACTATGAACCTTTTCACATAATCGTTAGGATGTTCGTTGTTCCTTTGAAACATCCTTCCGAGATCAGAGAGGGTAATTTGCTCTGAAACGAAGAAATACTTCCTATAGAAAGCATTAACAATTTCTCCCCAACTGTTGATAGTTCCTGGTGCGATGTTGTTGTACCAGGTGTATGCTCTCCCTTTCAAGGATTTTGAAAATTCTTTGAGGCGAACAACATGGTTATGCTCATGTTCACCCAAAGCTTCCAGGAACCGAGAAACATGTTCCCGAGCATTGCCGGTTCCGTCGTACAAAGTAAAGGTTGGAGATATATAACCTTTTGGAAGAGGAATCCTCTGCGTAGCAGCAGGGTATGGAGGCTGGTGACGATGGACATGTGGGGTCTTGTCCTTTCCACAGTTCTCCATAAGGCGTTCCAAATCCTCCCGAGTGATGAAGTTTGATGACTCCTTCGCCGATGGATCGTCTGCAGCTTTGCGGACTTCATCATCATCTACTGTATGAATCAAAATTACCTCGGGATCAGCGTCTGAGGATTTTTCCTTCTCTTTTCCTTTTCCTTGGGTCTTCCCTGACATTTTATCAGTGAGAGCCTTCAGTTGATTAAATAACTCCTTTGGTGCTGTAGCCATATCAGTTTGATTCTTTGCAAGAGTCTCTTACACTTTGATGATATCAGCAATGGTAGGTGGGTTTTCTCTGATTTCCTCAGGGGAACGACCAAACAGGGGATGTTCTCCAGTCTGATGAGGAGTGACACCATCGCCATTGTTGGAAGCAGGAATGGTTTCTGGAATATCATCATTAGTGTCATTGCTAATGTTAGCATCATTTATGTTAGGATCTGCGATCGTGCGTGACCTAAGATCAACCATCTTGTGAAAGCTTGAGATTGCAACCAAGAGATTAACCTCCCACTGTGGTCGCCAATCTGTAGATGGGGAAAAACGATTTGCTGGTTTTTAACGAATTGAGGAGACGACCGTACGGAGGAGACTCCTCGAACTGAGCGAAATGTTAAACCTCACATAGATGCACCGTTGCAAAGGGGGTGCTTTAGATTCGAGAGACCAATCTGTAGTACTCCGGCCTAAATCAAGACAATGACCGTTCCAGAGTAAATTCGGTCACAAGAGAGGATGGGTTGATCTGTAGGAGGGAAGCTGAGAAATGTGTGGAATCGATGGTAATCAAAGATTGTGGGTGTATGAATTCCGAATACGATAAGCTCTGAGTGATTGAAATTGCTCAATTGAGAGTAGTTGATCAATTGATGAGTTGATGATCTCGTGTTTTCGATGAGACGTGAGATTGATGATTCTGTTGATGCTCATCCCTCAATCATGATTCAGGGACTTATTTATATTGCTCGAATTTTAGACACCATGACCCCATGAAGTGTGACAGTTGATGGAATCAAGGAGTGGGGAAGTGGAGATCGTGTTTGAAACCAGTTGCTCAACGTGTAGAGACTTGGTCGATTTTCCACCCACTACCTCGTGAATTCCTTCAACTGATTGCACGACTTGCTCACATTCCATCGTGTGTTTGAACACACATGCCATAGACCGCCAGACCAAAACCCTAAGTGATATCCCCCCAAAGTGACACGATTGACGTCTCGTGGTATGTTAGTCAATTGATGACTTCGTGGTTTGATGGGACGATGAGTCCATGTAGTTGCTGAGTTGAACATGATGTTCTGAAACTCATGAATTGAACATGTCATGAGACAGAGGTATAGTTCTTACGATGAAGTGAGAAAGTATTGCTCATTCGATGGATCGTTGAATATTGATTGTTGAAACAATATTCCTTGGTTTGAGAAAATATTTATCATATGAGCAAGTGTTGCTCATGTGATGAATTGTTGAATATTTGATCGTCTGAGCATGTGTTGCTCATGTGATGGATTATTGGCAGCGTACCAAAAATATTAATTAGAATACTGGTCGTTGAACCGAGCATAATTAATAAAATTAATGACCATGAGGTCGTCGTAAAATTATTAAGGTTGGAATCTGGAATGATGATCCTTGGATTCAGAAACCCTAATTTGATCAATTGATGATCAATTCATGGTTCGTTAGAAGTTTAACCATGGGACGAAGGAGGGAGCGACTACATGGGACCGTGGATCATCCATGTAGTGTCCATATGCTCACGTGAGCAAATACAAAGAACTCCTGAAGAGTTGACGATTTGTTGGTGAAAGAATGATTAAATGCTGGTTTAATCATTTATTCGAAAATGCTCGTCTGAGCCTTAGGTGAAAAAACCTAATTAATTATGACGGAGTGAGGGACCGACCACGGGGTCATGAAACCGGCCCTGGGTAGTCACATGACCGCCTGATGATCACTTCATGAAAATCCAAAGTGTTTGGAAGAGTCTTGGACCTAATACGTGCAATTGTGCAAATTAGGTCAAAACTGTGAAACTTGATGGGACCGGATTCTGTAAGCCAAAGAGCCAATCTTGGTCGGTCAAGATAGCGTGCTCGTGTCCCCAAGGCGTCCGCGTCTCAGTCCTGAGAAGTTTGATATTTTCTGGCGTGCAATTGAGCATCCATTCGAGAAAATATGCCAAAATTAGGGTTTCGACGAAACTGAGGAAAACACCATGAGATGATGGAAAATAATTATAAAATAAGGAATAAAGAGGCGTGGGACCGCCGAGGCCAAGGCATGGTCGGCCCGTCATGACCACGGTCCCTTGGTGCCATTTCTCTTAATTTTATAATATTTTTGATGATTTTATGAAGAATTCATGAATTTTAAGAAATTTGATGAATTTAGGGAGTTTCCATGAATTGAAGGAGTTTTCATGAGTTCAAGGAAGCAAAAAATATTAAAATAATAAAAACACGGGCGTGTTGGACCGTGGGGGCGTGGCCGGCCGGCTAGGGGCCCGGTCCCACGAGTTTTCATAATTTTTTATATTTTTTAAGTATTTCTCATGATTTGAGGGAATTTTTCCTAATTTGAGAGAAATACCATGAAATCAAGGAATTTGATGAATTCAAGGAAAAATAAAATAAAATAATAAAACAAGGGGCGTGTGGGACCGTCTAGGGCATGGTCGGCCGGCTAGTGGCCCGGTCCCACAAGTTTTTATAATTTTATTTATTATTTGATGATTTGTGCAAAATACCATGAAATCAAGGAGTTTTTTCATGAAATTAGAGAAATAATAATAATAATAAAATAATGAGGAACTGTGAGGTGTGGGCCGACTGGGACCAAGGCATGGTCGGTTGGCCAACGGTCACGCCCCACACTTCTTTTCTTAATTTTATATTATTTTTTACGAATTTATGAAAATACCATGAAACCGAGGAGTTTCCTCGAGACGAAGGAGATTTGATAAAATGAGAGAATTTTCATCAAATCATGGAAAATAATAACAATGCATTAAAAGTATAAAACTGGCGTGGGATTGACCACGACACGGTCGGTCGGTCGTGTGTCCGTGCTCCCAGCACCCTGGTCAATATTTTTAATTATTTATTATTTTCTTCCCTATTTTTAATTATTTATTATTTTCGTTGTATTTTGAAATACTCGTGCGTGCGGTGACTGTTAGTGTATCGTCGTTGAATACACCTTCACCATTTGAATCGGGGCTTACTTAGAGGTAGCTCAGACGCCCGGTTGTTGATTATTTATTACTAATTGTGGAATTCGGTGGAGAATAATTCACAAAACTGAGTAATAAGATGTTTATTACTAATTCATAAGATCAGCTGAGGATTCGACTACGAATTCAGAATAATAAAGTGAGCATTACTATTCCTTGGGATCGTAGATTCGACCATAGAATCAGAGTAATTAAGATTTATCTATTACCATTTATGAGACCCGTTGTGGATTCGATCATGAAATCGGAGTAATGAGATAATATAGTTATTGTTATTATATGAGATCAAGACGTGGATTCGATCATAGAATCAGAACAATTGTTTATTGCCATTCCATGGGACCAGTCGTGGATTCGACCATGGAATAGGAGCAATTGTTATTGCCATTCCATGGGACCAGTCGTGGATTCAACCATGGAATAAGAGCAATAATAGATTATTCTGGGAATTCAGTAGTGAATGTCACGGAAGAATTAATCTTAATTAAGAATAAGTAACTTTGTGGCTCTATACTAGCAGGGAAAGCTGTCTAGGAGCATTAATTATCCCGATATGAGCTTGTCGGTAAGTCATATCCTTTATATAGTCAGGGTAAACTCGTTGTTTGTTCGTGAAGACGTTATCGCTCTATACTAGCAGAGCAAGCTGTCTAGGAGCCGTCCATCTCGTGATACTATATAGAAATAATCACTGAAAGTGTTCAGTATTCATGAGATATGTCGTTGTCCAGTCGTGAGACTACATATCTACATGTACTCTGAGAGAAAGTACTCTCCGTTGAGAATTCAATGAGAGACCCGTGTCTCAATACTCACGTCTGATTGCTGGATCAGAGCTTCGTATAATTATGAGTTTATGATTTTAGCACTTGTCGAAAATCCACCATCTATAAAGAGACTCCCGCCCGAAATCAGATTGACATGGCTACAACATAGAAAGAGTTATGCAATTATCTCAAAACTCTCACCGACAAAATGTCAGAGAAAACTCAAGAGAAAGGAAAAGACAAAGAAGCATCTCCAAGTGTTGATCCTGAAGTTGCTCCAGTCCATGTAGTTGATGATGGATAATTCCACAAAGATACGGAAAACTTAACAAAAGAGCTTGCCGGTTTCATCACTCATGAAGATCTGGAACGTTTTATGAAGGATCGAGGGAAAGGAAATGCATCATCTGTTCATCGTCATCAACCTCCATATCCTGCTTCTACACAAAGAATTCCTCTCCTGAAGGGCTACACTTCCCCAACGTTCACACTGTACAACGAAACAGGGAACACTCGAGAACACATCTCTCGATTCCTAGAGGCACTAGGAGAGCACGAACACAACCATGTCGTTCGTCTGAAGGAATTCTCGAAATATCTGACAGGCCGAGCATACACCTGCTACAATAACATTGCACCTGAGAGCATCGCTAGTTGGGAGAAATGGTTAATGCCTTCTACAGGAAATACTTCTTCGTCTCGGAGCAGATTACTCTCTCTGACTTAGAAAAAATGTCTCAGAAGAATAATGAACATCCGAACGACTACGTGAAGAGGTTCAGATTCCAAGCTTTGGATTGTCATGACCCGAATGTCACTGAACAAAAACTGGTGGACTTGTGCATCAACGGAATGATCCCGGTCTACAGAGCCTTGATGGAAAATCTCTGGTTATAGACTTTCTCAGAACTTCATGAAGCAGCCAAACGATCAGCGACTACTGCACCCGCTTTACTGGAAAGAGAAAAGTCTGCAAGGTCGAGGAACCTCGAAGCATCCGACGCCTAGTCAACAATCAGTACAATCTCCATCCTTCAACAAATGTTGTTGCTGAAAGAAATGAAAGGAAAGCCGAGACACAGCATCAGAGCGCTTCTCCAACATCCGTGGCTCCTCTGAAGGCGCAAAGACAATATAACCAATCCTGAAATGCACAAACCTCGACCCGACATCAATGAACGGGGAAATGATCAAACGGGGACTCAAAATTCCCTTTTACCACTGAAGAAGTGATCAAGTTACTGGAAGTATGGGTTCAAGATGACGCAATCAAATTGTTGTTCATTAGAGAGGGCCAACTGAAGAAAAATGGAGAACCCTAGGTACTGTCACCTTCATAGATTCATCAATCATCCAACAAGTAACTGCAATATTTTTAAGCACATATTCAAAGAGAAGGTTGACCCACAATAGCTTCAACTGGGGACTGAAGGAGTACACAAGAATCCTCTCCCAATCAGAGCCTTTACACTCTCTGAACAACCGGTCAAAGAAGTAGTTCAATCGTTGATCGAGCATATCTGTGAAATTGCTCTATCTGTCTAAGACACCAAGGAAAGACATGTTCACAACACCGAATTACATTGTGTCAAACGATTGTCCATCCTGGAAATACTCCTTGAACCTTCATCCACAGGCAATGAGATGCACTACTGGGGACTGCTTAACACAGTCCGTCTCAGAGGAAATGAATTCGAAAGAATGTTGATCGATGTTCACACCGCCATCAATAGTATTCCACCGAAAACCCTCAGAGCCGCAGGAATCACTCAACAAGAATCTACTCGTGATCCCGTCAGAAACCTTGAAGGAACGCCCCGAAATACTTATGGCTACATCACTCTCAAAGTGAACATAAGTTCAACCTGGACAAAAACCAAGTTTCACATAATCAGGAATATCCAGGATATGACATGTTCTTCATACGAGCGTGGATCCATGCTGAAAAAATGGGTACTGACAAAGCGCCTTTGGTTGCACATCTCTCCAACGAAGAAAGTTCTGATCCAGAAGATTTGGCGGACATTCCATCATCAGAGCACTTGGAGGAATTTCGAACTTTGACGAGGTTGAAACAAGAACCTGCAAAAGATGAATAGACATTCATTAAGAGGTTCCGCACTCATGCAAGTCTCATTCCTTCCATGTTTATGTCATTTATTTCCTCACATGCTATCCTAGCATGGGGACTCAATTCTGCTAGAAACTCTGCAAGACGTTATGAATGGTAGCTTCACCGCATTAGTATTTTACCAAGTGGTAGAATCTGACATGTCTCAGAATCGAACTCTGAGACACTCATTACTGAGATGATGTCCAAGCATGGCAAAGAACACTTTGGACGTTTCTCCATATCCTTGCAGGAGTGTCCATGTGTGCCACAAAATCAGAAAGCTCTGATGTTTGCACAAGTGTTGAATCCCACTACCCAACGAAAGGAATGCTGAATCAACAGAAGATAGTTGGGGCAGAGACGATCAAAACTAAGACATGCTCAAGGGATATGACGCTTCAACGCTCAAGCATCTAAGAAGCCTTCAAATTGTACTCCCAATCAAAGAGTACACCTTCGATAATGGCGCCTCTGGCTTCAACACAAATATATTGACATTGATTCAACACCAGCACGATCAAAGTGTAACTGAACTACAATCGATAAGTCTTCATTATCCCATGATAAGACTTCTGCAGCAGATGCAACATCATTCATACATGAATGGAACTAACTCCTTCAACATACACTGCGCAACATGAGGTGATTCCGTGAAACTTCATCTATAACACCCCGAGTTCCGGACCAGGGTCAAACCCATATGGAGATCCGAACTCGAAGCGTTACGGGACGGAAAGAGACTAAAGCCTATTTTTTACAAAATTTTATATTTCTTTCACCAAGCACAACTTAACTTTTAAATACATAAATTAAGTATTATAAATTCACTATTACAACATTCACCAAATAATATTTAGATAAATAATTACACTTCAACAATTATAAGAAAAACATCGCTATCATCAATTTAATTAACTTTTATGTTCCATATTCCACCATTTAAGAAATCTGCAAAAAATGTCAATTGGGGTGAGTTGACGGCTCAATAGGCATACTTTCCAATCCTCTAAAAATATACAAACATCGCAATGAATTAAACAAGAAATGTATTCAATGATTTTGTTTATAATTTCACAACACCCGAATTAATTCTGAATTATTTTGTGAGTTCACGGTACGAATGTCCTTTGTTCGTACACCCACCTATCGTTTTCCGGCACGGACAGCCTCCATCAATGGTCAGTAACAAAAGTTCTTATGGGGATCATACCCATTTGCTCTCAGGGATCATTACCCGTTTCATTTTCGTTATCCGGCACGAACAACCGCCATTGATGGTCGGGAAACACAAGTTCCCATGGGGATCATTACCCATTTAACTCTCGGGGATCATTAACCGCCGTTAGCATGAAACAATATTTCATCTAAGGGTAACACATGAACTCATCCTTTTAGTAATTATCATTTTTACAATTTATTTACGTAATCTTCGCATTTCAATTTCATGTTCATGCATACATTACCAAAACAACAATCATACTTATTCATATAGAATTCCAAATAAATAAAAGATGAAGACATCATTTCCAGTCCATAAAATCACAAATAAATAAGATTAGAAGATGAGTTAGTAAACCTACCTTTTTTATATAATTTACATCTCAAAATTTACACTCCAATGAAACCAATAAATCAATCCATAGACCAATATGTTTCTTCAATTCCATAAAGCACTCCAAATATGTTCTCCAAATTATTCACATATAAGGAGAGGTAATATAAACTATATATAAGGGAGGTTAATTCTTTTAAGGCATGGGGAAACAAAGAAAATGAGGAGACAAACTAGGATGAAAAAAGGTTGGGGTTTTCTTTCTAGCTATACATACATATTATATACACATAACATTTAGATCTATATTTAATACCATCATTTAATTATTATTATTTAATTTCATAATTAATTTTATATTGAAATGATACATATTCTTCTCTCACAATTTTGCTTACATTTTTTATTCCAATATTATAAATCTTATAACTTTAATGCTCTCTATAACATGCATAACTTAATGCTAATAAATTTACTTTACATGCATCTAAATAATTATCATAAATTCTTGTAATCAAATTTATTTTTCTTAAAGCCATGTATATTTTATTTAACACCCTTAACCCATAAATATACCAAATTAATGTTGACATTTATATTAACCCCTTCAACTTTCTTACACAAATGAAATTTATATTAATAAATAATATATCCATAATTTTCTTCCAGTAACCTAAATCAACTTTTGTATATTCACATGCAATTCAAATGCAACCCATACATGCAATACATTTAATTATAATTATTTCTTTTTATGTTAATACACAAAACCTATGAATTAATACTAACATAAATACACATAAATGTATTCTTATAATTTTATTTCTCTTTTCATTTCCCCTTAATTTTATTTTCTTACTTAAAGTTAATTAGATGTTATTTCCACCATAACTTGTAGTTTTTCTAGTCCAAGAAACCCATCTATGTTAAGGCAAAGAAAACAATGATCCAAGCTAACTTGGTTAAATTCCGACCCGAACCGGTAACTAAAAATACAGGGTATTACATCATCAACGGGACTTCTCTACATCACAAGCCCCTGCATGACTGAGAACTTCTTCTCTTCACTGATCACATAAAATCATGGTTCTAACGTTTTCGGTCTCTGGAGCAACTTCGAACCGGCATCAACAAGGATATCTGGAGGAACTCCATCCATGGTCTCGGCATCAACAAAAATTTATGGAGAAAATTCAATCGTGATCTCAGCATCAACAACGGTTTCATGAGCAACATCCTCGCTTCATCAATTAATCATTCTCTGAAGTATTGCTCGATGAAGCGGACTCCTCCAAGCACTAATGATTCATATCAAGGTGTGTATACATGAAATATTTTCACATGAAAGTATTTCAGAAGCTTGCACGACGGGCGGGCACAATCCCAAGTCTTCTACAAGATGTTCTCAACACCTCTCTATAAATGAGATACAACACACTTCAGACCATGGGTTTACAAAAACGTACCGATGGGTGAGGAATGGGACAATGCTTCCTCAACAAAAGATGTTCGTCTATGCCTCTCTACAATATACCAAAACGGCGCATCAATCGGACATACGAGCTGAAAGATATAGCCTTTATCGTCAGGTCTACGAAATCTGAAAACTTTGTATGGGATTACAAATTACAAATGTGCACGCTTCATTGGATGACCTCTACAACTCCAAATTGAGTGATTCTTTTCTCATGTGATAACTCAGTCTCTTAGCTTCAAAAGTTGGGGCCAAGAATCGAATTCCAACGTCGTTTGAGGTTCGTACAACTTCCAGAGGACCAGAGCATACAACATGCAAGCAGCAATTCTTAGACGGGATTCACAACTTTCACAGTCGATCGGTGTCCACCAGGTCTTTTCACTAAGTCTTTCATCAAGGTACCTCCAACTTCGACCACCTAGGTCTTGACATCAATTTTTCTATCTGGGTCCTCTATCTAGGTTTTGCCAGAAGAAGGGAAAACGAAAAGCAGAGATTTAACAAAATACTGGGGACTGATGGTCCACTGATCATGGCGATCAGTTTCACAATCCAAGACCCATGGAACCAGACTCTCATGTGTTGATAATTCATCATAAAAGGAATGCTACGACCGAGACATACAACCATCGTCATTACATCACCCCTCTTGAGAGCAACCTCAGTTATGGTCCCGTGACCAAGGTTTCAAAAGTGATGTTTCTACGACTGACAGAAACAAGATGGCACCAAGCACCATGCTCGTGTATCAATCAAGGGGTCCTGATCTCAAATGAATAAATGGTATTAAAATCCTTCACCAACTGTTCAAGACACAAGCGAATGGTCTAAAGACACAACACGAGTGTTTTACAACAAACCTGTCTGAGATGATTTTACGCTTCCCTGTATAAGACGACGAACTAGGAGAAATTAGTGAAGAATCTAGGGATGGGTAATATACTATTCTCTTCGTATGGGTGTTCTCTACAACATATCCAAAATTCACAGCAATTGGAGAAACTAGCAAATATATGTGGCCAAAACATTGGACTACGTGCCAGCTGAAAATTTTCTGGAAGTCTCCCGGAAGTTTACTGTTTCGCCTATTTAGGCCCCTAAACATGCTCGAAACTCAAAAAGATTATCTACTACAGCTTGGAAATTTTCTGGGCATGAAAAAACATGGGTAGATCGCGAAAATCCGACATCGTACGAAGATTCTACAATGTTTTTACTGAAAGGCTGAAGTCTGGATTTTTCTGGTGACGTATTTCAGAAATATTTCTCATATATTCGTATGGATTCTCATTCATTCATTCACAAGTCAGCAATTTCATACTTCTATGAATAAATTACGGGAGGAATACTTACTTGAGGGGTCTTTAAGCCGTTCAGAGAATCAATATTGCCGGAATCACCATTAGTAGCATTATTTCCTTCATTCGGCCCTAGGTTTTGAGAATTCTCCGCCTCACCATTTTCCAAGGAAGAATGAGCATTACTTTGTTCATCCATGAAATATCCTCCTGGATACATCAGTAACAATTATTAATATTTCATTCAAGTAGTGCTATGAATGATTATACGAAGAGGTACTTACATCAAATTATTTATTCAGAGACTGTTTGTTCAGCAGCAGTGAATTGAAGACCGTTAAGGCTCGATGGGGCAAAGTTCTGAGACGAAGTAACAAACATTGGTTTCATGATCCTAATTGCACGGACAAGAAAAGGTCATGGTGTAGGGAACGATAACAACTCACCAAAGAAACAGCCGGAGACTTTACAGTATTCGCACGAGCGGAGACCATCTCAACAGTATGAGGTTCTTCCACGAAGAAATCTCCATGTATTACTCATACTAAGTAACCAGGAGTACAACTCAGTATGAAGGATCTCTCACCATCACTCAGAAGTCTCGGAAATACCATTTCTTGAAGTTGCATCCGTAAAGATGTCATCTCTGGAAACATCATCTCTGGAAGTGTCATTATGGGAGTCAGTCATTCTTGCAAAGTGGCCGTGACAGATGCATAACATTTCTATTTCAGCACATCGTTTATACAAAGCGCAGGATTCAACAAAACAATGAATCATGGAATAAAGGTGCTCACAACAGCGTCTACAAAAATGGTAACTTACAACTCTTACATGTTTACGATTCCACTAACAGTAGTGATTGTGATACAAGAGTTAATACTTCAAAATTTGCTCGTCTCCTCGAACCTGCAAACACGAGCAAATTTTTTTATTCAAAATCATAATTTGATTTTCATGTGAGCAATCCACAAAAAAATTCACCGTGTGAGCGACTCCCACCGAGTGAACACTCATTGGTTTTTGTGCATAGCTATCAGATCACAAAATCCATACAAACGATATTTTATCAAAAATTGTTTACTTCTAGCAATTGCTGAAAATCAAAATTTTATTTCACATAAATTTTCACTGTATGAACATTCACTGGTTTTTCAAAAATTGTACGGACTTCCATTCTAAAATTGTGAAAACACACATACAAACATTATTTCACCGTGAATAACTTTCTACTTTCAACAGTTGATCAAAATCAAGACATTGATTTTACAAAATATATATATATATTTTAATGTGAAACTCACGTAACTTTGAAAATATATGTATATATATTTTTGCTCCCTCTCGCGAGCATCCATCTTTGAAACGAGAGCATATTTTCAAAAAATTTATGAAAGCTCACATATCGAAAATAATTTTTTTATGAAAGCTCATAGACAAATTTTTATTACTAACAGAAGCACGTCTATTTAAAAAAAAATAAACTTTTTTCTCTCGTCCGAGCATCCAACTTTGAAACGAGAGTTTATTCCATTTTGTGAAATCTCACAATTTTTTATTAAAAAAAAAACCCTTGTTGTGCTAGGGATCATTGTTTGTTTCTTAAACTAACGAACGAACGCCTATTCCTAAAACAAAGATTTCTTCGTTTGGTCCTGGGACCGCAAACGCTTAACCGACCAAAACTGAGCCTCCGGGCATCCAAATCAGCAGTGCCTCACCTGAACATTTGCTCGTACATGAAACCATTGGAGGAAATCAGGGATTCTGAAAAATACCTTTGTACAACTGAGTTCAACCACCGATATCGTCGACTTAAAATCACCATCTAATGTTTACCGCGGAACATGACTGTCCCTCACTAAGCAGGGGACTTAATGTTGATGGTGGAATTTCAACAAAGGTCAAAATCATAAAATCACGATACTGCATGTTTCTGACACGGCTTCAGGAACGCATGTGACGATTCATATTTTACGAGCCATGATGCATATATCACTCGAAAGGCCTCCCCGGAGCGTTCGATGGTGCTCATTTCATCATGACCTCTATGTAGAATAATATAATTGGGCGGTTCTCCGTATGATTGAGAACTTAACGCCTTCAGGGCGTCGGTGATACTCGTTGTTCCCTGACTACATAGAGAGACCCCCCTTTACATAGAAGAACAACTGGGCGGTTCTCCGTATGATTGAGAGCTTAACGACTTCAGGGCATCGGTGGCACTCACTGTTCCCTGACTATGTAGAGAGACTGTGTATAGATTCAGGTAGTTCTCCATACATAATTGTTGAGATGGTTAAATGCCTTCAGGGAATCGGCAATACTCGTTGATCCCTGACTATGCACCTTTCAGAATGGGTATGACGCTTTAACTGGCTAATATCCCTTATGCAATAGATTAATTCTACCGTGACATTCACCACTGAATTCCTAGAAGATAATCTATTTTATCTCATTACTCCGATTTCATGATCGAATCCACGACCGATCTCATGGAACGGTAATAGATAATTTTATTACTCTGATTCTGTAGTCGAATCCACGATCCTATGAAATGGTAATGCTCATTTTATTATTCTGAATCCATGGTCGAATCCATGACTGATCTTATGGATTGATAATAAATAACTACTCACCTTTATTACTCAGTTTCATGAATCATTCTCCACTGAATTTCATAAATTAGTAATAAATACTCAACAACCGGGCATCTGGACCATCACTGAGTAAGCCCCAAGAATATTTGGTGCAAGTGTACTCGACAATGATGCACGACCGAACACCCGAGTGCACGAACGAGTATTCGTAAATATCTTCACTTCAACTGTCCTTGGCTTGTCAGTTCCAAAGAACTGACAGCATAAATCCTATTTCCTCGATACATTCCCGTGAATCTTCTTTTTATCTGTGTTTCCATATGGTTGGGTAAACCACCCCGTAGGCTTCCCTGAGATTGTGCACGGTTGGAAAACCATTCCGTAACTGATACTGATATTTCCTACGGTGGAATTTTCCATCCGTATGTTTCCCTGGATTCGTAACTTCTTTTCTCGTTTCTTACGTGAACTTCTCAACCTCTTGCCATAAAACTCAGCCAGTAGTACACCTCATTGTTATCTTCTCGATCTCCAAAACTGCAGTGAACTGCCCATCACTGAACTCCCTTTCATTGATCAAAATCCTACAATACTGTCGAGCTCTGTCCATTACCAGCCAACAGTCTCGTTGCAAAACCCAAACTCCATTAATACTCGTTGTCACTGCCATCGTCATTTCATCAATGGTTACATACAACACCACTGCCATGCATGAACTGCAGCTCCATCATTCGATGGATGGCAGAAACTCCTCGATACAGCCTTCATCGTCACCCTCACTTCCAACCAACTCATCCATCATAACCAATCCATCATCTACTGTCGATAATGGAAGCGGCCTATCATTCTTTCTCATACTCCCTGTCAAACTCGAGCACCATCACCACTATCTATTCTCGAGCATTCTTCATCACCAGCTCGATATTCCCTGAATCCACCTCCATAATGGCAACAATCCTACAGCTCGTGTAGCTTCGTCGCTGCTGTTAGAGCATTGCTCGGTCGAACTCGCATGCGTTGCTATCTTAAGCATGTTTGTCAATGTTAGTGATCAAAACTATAAGTCTTGATTTCTAGCTTATTTGTAGATGTCTCGGACTAGGACATAGATAGTGTAGTTGAGCTCAAATCTCTCGACGTTCATATATTGAAGACGGAGAACTACTAAGGGGAGCTTGTGGAACTTCTTCGACAAAATGTATGTGGAGACTTGAACTTATCTATCACTTGGAAAGTGTATTTCCACTATCTCCTATATTGAGACATAAATCGTGTTACGATATAGTTTTCTCTATACACGTTTGAGATTTCGAGCTGAGTATATCTCGCTTACATATTTCTCGAAATATGTGTTGGTAAGCTTTCACTTCGACCAAGTTCATATTATATCATGATAAAATTTCCAAGTAACATCTTACATGGTTTGTGTGATACAATCATTTGGTGTAAGACTTGGAAGGTTTCAATAATGATTATTTCAATATCTTGAAAATTGCTTGGATGCTAATAATGTGTGAAAACGGCTATTGACATTATAGAAGAATGTTTCAATGATTGAAATAAAGAGTTGATGATGTAACTATCTTTGGATATAAGCATATATAGTGTGTTCGCACATTAGTGTATAAGTCCATAAACCGGGAGCCAAGAATATGCATATGCGTGTATACGAAATTGGTGAAGGAGACAGGTTAAGTATGCGTACCTGTACGCACACTGGCGGAAGTTCTCAAACCGAGAACTTCTTTTGAGTTTGGTTTTGGAAAAACTCTTAACTAGTCACATTAAGTATGCGTACCCGTACACATACTGGCGGAAGTTTTTGAACCGAAAATTTCTACTGAGTTTGGAAACTTAACAAACTCAAAATCTGGTTGCTTAAATACGCATACTTAAGCTGGTTACTTTGTCAAATCGGTCAAGTCCATGAATTTAAACATTTAAATCATAAGGAATGCAATCTTTGCAAACCGTGGCTCTAATGTTCATGATTGATTCAAGTGAATCAAACCGATTTGTTTTCAATTGTGTTTTCTTAACAATTGAACAACTCTTTAACTAGTTTCATTTGAGCCATTTGAACTAGTTATGGTTGAGATGAATAAGGTTGATATGAGAGTAATCATATGGCTAACCTCGGTTAATTATTTGTGAACCAACACGGTGTACACGTTTAGGTACGGCTACATGAACCTAAATGAGGGTACATTTCATTTGTGTGTAACAAGCTAAGTTCGATCTAACGGTTGAAAGATATTAGCTTGGTTGAATCAGGTTTTTCATCTAACAATGAATATTGAATGCTTTGTTACCAAGGTAACTTGGATTGCAAACCCTGATTTGAAAACTATATAAAGGAGAACTCTAGCAACTGGGAAAACTAATCCCCACACCTCATGTGTTTTACTAGTTGCATAACTAGAGTCGATTCTCCTTTAACCTTAGGTTTCTTCTCGAGACCCTGTAGGTTAACGACTTAAAGACTTCATTGGGATTGTGAAGCCAAACCCAACTATTATCTTTGTAGTTTCATGATCTGATCTTGCTGTTTCTATCGTGTTGAGTGCAGTTGAAATAATTGGCTCGAGATTTTATATCTCCGATAGGCAAGATAGAAAAGTAATCACAAATAAACTTCGTCTCATCATTTGTGATTCCGTAATAACTTGTTCCGCTAGTCGATTAAATTTATTGTGAGGTGATAGATAATTCTAGGTTGTTCTTTGGGAATATAAGTTCGGGATATCAATTGGTTCCTGTTCACCTTGATTTATCAAAAGACGGAACAAAAACTCTTGGGTATTTCTGTGGGAGACAGATTTATTCAATCCTATAGACTTTTCTGTGTGAGACAGATTTGTCTATCAAGTCTTTGATTTTGGGTCGTAGAAACTCTTAGTTGAGTGTGAGATCAGCTAAGGGAATCAAGTGCGTAGTATCCTGGTGGGATCAGAGACGCAAGGAGCGCATCTGTACCTTGAATCAGTGTGAGATTGATTAGGGTTCAACTACAGTCTTGTCCGAAGTCAATTGGTAGTAGGCTAGTGTCTGTAGCGGCTTAATACAGTGTGGTGTTCAATCTGGACTAGGTCTCGGGGTTTTTCTGCATTTGTGGTTTCCTCTTTAACAAAATTCTGGTGTCTGTGTTATTTCTTTTCCGCATTATATTTTGTTATATAATTGAAATATCACAGGTTATGCGTCAATTAAAATATCCAGCCTTTGGTTGTTGATTTACGTTGATTGACACTTGAATATTGGTCTTTGGTACCGTTCAAGTAATTCCTCTTATATTCAATTAGGCTCGCAGATTTCTATTTGCTGATTGCGGATTAAATTAAGAGTTAGAGATATTAAACTCTTTGATATACTTTAATCTAGATTGAGTCTGACTGTCTAGTTGATTCTCTAGAAAGTATATTGGAGTAAGTCCTCTCAGATTTCCAAACAAATTGTTGTGTGTGTTTGTTAGACCCCCGCATTTTCAGCTGCAATCCTCCATTGTTCGTCGATGGCAGCATCAACTATTTCCTGAGCTGGTCGTGAGATGAAGAAGACGTCGGCATGCCCTAGGCAAAACTGCAGGTGCCTTTATAAATATCTGAATTTCAGCCACCCCCTAGTAGCTCTAGTGACTTCCATTAGCACTTCCGGTTTAACTGTCAGCTTCGAAGAACCGACAAACTTAACTTCTTGTTTCGCCCATAAATTCTTCATATGATATCGAAATGGGCTCATTCTTTCGCCATTGTCTTTGACTTTTCGTCCCCTTCGAGTTGATATCAAGGACTCATAGATTCGAACGAGTTCCACTTGGTCTTTGTCCCTTCTCCATTTGTAACTAACTTCTTTCTTTGCACAATTAAGTGCCAATTCGCTTCTTTTGGACGATTCACCTAGCAAACCATAAATAAAGGAAAACAAGAGTAATATACAATAATTCGAAAGAATATATAGAAATTACTAACATGGATTCGACACTAAATATATGCAAAATATGCACTAAACAAATTCCCCCACACTTGGCTTTTACTAGTCCTCGAGCAAACTATCTAAAATACAACAACTCCATATCGTCGAGGAAACGGATGCACTTAGCTAATGCAACATACCTTTAAACCCCCTAGGTGTCCCTAGTGGACGAGTTATAGTCTCGTGAGGGCTTACAAGAGGTATACCCACAAAACCTACTTTTCCAACTTACTAGTTCTCCCAAATGATAGCATCCAACGCGCTAAGAAGACATAGAGATTCTGCACACTAGTTATAAGAAGTTAGACATATATATGAACACAATCTCATTCTTAAAAGTTGAGAGAAAAATAACCATCCCTTATCGAAAGAATCCGGGTTCGACAGTGATCGAAAGTCTCGACTCTACCTCACCAGAAAGGGTTTTATGAAGTTGTTGTCAATAATAAACAACTTTTTTATGGGTCACACATGTGTCCAGGTAGGAATGAAGAGAGAATCCTGTGACACGAAGAATAGTAGGAAGGAAAAACCCTCCGAATTGTTTTGAAAACCCACATCTTTTATCATTTTGAAAACCCTTTATTTTTTTCTGACAATCTCTAGGAAAGGAAGTCAACCACTTAACGAAGGTGGGAATATGCTTACTTACCTCGTTATCCGTTTGACGTGCAGTTAGCACCACTCTCACATCATCCATATAAACGTCTTCGGGTCGTCAATCCTTGTCTTCATCTTCGTCTTCGGTCTTCAACTCTTGATGATAACTCTTGAACCTTGTAGAATCTTGACAATGTAACTCTTTTTCTTCAAATCCTTGTTGCTTGAAACTTCATTATAAATATTTCTTCTTCCATTGGCTTTATTGAAAGAACAAAACTATAAACAAACCATAATATGATACAACAAATTTTTCTTGTCTTCTTTTTTTTGGATATATAAGACAAGAAAAATAAATTAGATACAAAATGAAAACAAAACAAAATAATAAAACTAGTAATGAACCTAAAGAAATTTTCTCTTGTCCCTTTTTTTTTTCTTTTTTATTATTATAAACAATCACACTTTCATTAAAATTTTATAAATCAAAAGTTTTAAGATAAAATAACTCAATACTCAATGGAGTCATACAAAACTTTGGTTGGGAGCCTAGCAACAAGATGAGCACCAACCCCCTTCTGAATAGCAACACCTAGTCTATAGAAAAGAAACTTACCTACACCACTACTGACATCATTACTAAATAGACAATTCTTCAATCTCTTAGAAACACACAAAAAATCTTCACCAAGTTCCCCTAAAGTAGTGAAGGCTAGGACACCCAAACCATAACCATGCGAAACACATTGATCTATATATTTGGTACGTTTACGCCTAACAGCATTAGAAATATCTTGGCCCGGGGGAAAAGAGCGAACACCAACACCTGTGAAGGGAGAGACTCCTGTAACATCCATACAAACATCTTGGCCATTCTCCCAGTTGAGAACAAGAATGACAGCAGGGCGCAAGTCTCTATTATCATTGGATAACAAACCAAGGGTGGCTTCTTTGCGAGCGGGTACACCAGCCTTGTAACAGATGTCAACCACTAAATCACGTATCAGGTCATGTCGAAACTTGATCCCAACATATTTAGCACAATGAATAGTGTGATCACCAAAAATATCCATGGGTCTACTGCAGCTTGAGCATAAGCCACCTTCGACAAACAAGGGAATACCAAGGCGATAGCAAACAACGGTATTAAATTGTCTTGGTCCAAGGCATTGATTCAAGCCACTAATGGGTACTGCCAAAATATAATTTTGAGCGTGCTTAACACGGTTACACTTCCACAAAATGGAATCTCTTGCAGACATTGAAAATTGGTTTGGGATTTGCTTATTAACTGCGTCAAAATAAGTGACTGCCAGGGAGTGCATAGAAGGGGGGAAGTATCATCGACGCAACTGTACCTTGAATCAATGTGGGATTGATTAGGGTTCAACTACAGTCCAATCCGAAGCTAATTGGTAGTAGGATAATGTATGTAGCGACTTAATACAATATGGTGTTCAATCTGGACTAGGTCCCGGGGTTTTTCTGCATTTGCGGTTTCCTCGTTAACAAATTCTGGTGTCTATATTATTTCTTTTCCGCATTATATTTTTTTATATAATTGAAATATCACAGGTTGTGCGTTAAGATTAATCAAGAATATCCAACCTTTGGTTGTTGATTTACATTGATTGACACTTGAACATTGGTCTTTGGTACCGTTCAAGTAATTCCTCTTATATTCAATCAGGCTCGCAGATTTCTATTTGCTGACCGTGGATTGAATTAAGAGTTAGAAATATTAAACTCTTTGATATACTTTAATCTAGATTGAGTCTGACTGTCTAGTTGATTCTCTAGAAATTGTATTGGAGTAAGTCCTCTTAGATTGCCAAACGAATTGTTGGGTGTGGTTGTAAGACCCCCACATTTTCAATTGGTATCAGAGAAGGCAAATATATTAAAGACCTCATAAGTCTGTATTTGTAGCGATCTTAGGATGGACGATATAGTCTCTGATAAACGCATCACCATAAATAAAAGTTTTGCTTCCTTAAAGTCTATTAAAGAGAAAGATTTGTCAATCTCGAATATAGAAGAACCGTATGTTCAAAAGAAATAGACAAACATTGACAAGTGTTTTCTTGACTACCTTACAGAAGAGTCTATCTCTGAAGTTGAAAGGAATGCAGACAAAGAGAGTGATGTGATTCTAAAACTTGTCAGAATCCAGGATGATAATGTCAACCCGTTGAAACAAAAAGTCAATGCTCTTGTTGGAATGATAAGTAAGCGCGACTCTTGTTTAAAGATCCTTCAAAAAGTTAATATCAAAAAGGATGCTTTGAAAATTGAACATCTCTCAGGTAAACTCTCAATTCAAGAGTGTTCAAAAGAGTCCGCCATACCAACTGCTTCTGATTTACTTGTAAGAAAATTAGGTTCAGAAGCAAAACCGAAAATCCCTTCTGTTGAAAAAATGTGCTTGTATCTTCTCCTAATCAAGGAAAGCCCACATCACACAGAAGGAAGAATTCTCCCAACAACGGTGTTAAGGCTGTTTTATCTAATCACCCAGGTGATCAGAAAGTGTGTCTCTTTTGTGATTCAAAAGGGCCGAGTAAACAAAAAAGGAATTCTAGGTTGAATGACAATTCTATCATTCGTCTTCAACACACCTTAGATTTAATTCTCAAAGGTGTAACTGAAATTCGTATGTCTAAACCAATTGGTTTTAGTACTCACCCTGTGTACCCCACCAGGAAAGTCAGTTCAATGTGTTCCTCGAATGTTCAAACACATAACAGTCTTCCTAAGCCATTTCGACGAAGAAGAAGAACTTGTGGATATTCTTCTGTCAAGAAGGGAGATTATGATGTTCATGATGTGGAAAGAATACTAGAAGAAGGGAGCAATTGAATAAGGAAAGCCAACCTAAAAGGGATAATTGAAGGATATAAAAGAATTATCAACGGTCTGTCAATTCCCCCTGGAAAGATTTCTTCAGGTAAGAATCAGCAATATGCGTCATATTTTGATGATAGCAAATTTCATGATAACTTTTCACATCATAATGGTTTTCCTCCAAAGATCAGGAAGAAGAGGTTTAACCAGAATCGATGTTAATTTAATGAGCTCAGGGCCCATACTTGTGCTAATTAATCACAAGGTTGAAACCTCACTCTGAAGAAAAAATCCTGGTAGAGTGAGATGTACTCAGGTATATGTGTTGACAGATGTTGCAAATTATCTATGTTATTTCCTTATCATTCTTAGCTAAGATAATCACAAAAACATCTTTCCATTAGTTTTTGTGTTCTCTTTGATTTTTGTTTGTGTCAAAGTGGCTACTCTTATGCTCTAAATCTCTTTTCCCTTTGTGGATAAAAAGTTTATTGAGCAGAGATCTGTGAAACTTATCAGATAGCCAAACACCTTCATTATCTGTCTGGTTAATTGTGTCCTTCTTCATTTAAGTCTTCTATGATTAATGGGCCAAGGTTACACTCGTACGGGTTCCCTGTTACATGTCTCTAACCATTTTGGAAACCCTATTTATGGGTTCCTGTGGATCCCTTTATATACCAAACCCTATTTTGAAAAGTACACATACTCATGTTGCGTCTTCATCAAGAATGGCTTCACCATCTGGTTTTGGTAGTTTTCCAAGAGGATTTCTTGATAAGGGTTTGGATCTCAAAGAAGAGTAGAAAGGGACTCTAGAAGAAGTTGATGACACATCCCCTCAAAATCCTGACAACTTCTCAGATTTTGAGGATAATGAAGAGATTTCTAATGAAGTTGTTCAAAACTTTATCGAAAAATTTAACGATGCAAAATTGTTGCTTGTTAACACTCTAAAAGATCTAGATGGGCTAAGAACCGAATTTATAAAGGTCAACACCGAACTTTCTCTAATGAAGACACGTCTTAAAAATCGTCTCAATGTCGTGTCTGAAGATGCTGTCAATTATGTCAGTCAGAAGCTTGAAGGTCTTGGAACCAGTGAAGCTTCGGTACTGGAACTTTGATTATCGCTTGTGATTGATCGATTGTTTTTAGAGTTGTTTTGAACTATTTTGTCTAGTAAATCTTCTTTTTGTGTTTTTAGAAGAATAGATAGGGTTTGGAATAGCCATTATTGTGAGTACACATAGCTATGTCCAACGATTTTCATCTTCATTATTTTTATATTTATTTATTTAAATTCTAAAGTATTTTTTGGAAGATGATTTTTTGCAATTTTAATCTTTAATGATTTTATATATTGCAAATTGTTATGGGATATGTTGTTTACGTCCGTGAACCTGTGACTGTCCCATACTTGTTCAAAAATTATCTCTATTATGTCGATATGAATGTATTGATGGAAGATAGAATGAAATTGAAAAAACGGGGGTACAACAACCACACCCAATATTTCGATTAGCAATCTGTATGGACAAACTCCAATATATTGTCAAGAGAATCAACTAGACTCAGTCTTAATAAAGTACATCAAAGAGTTATATCTCTCTTTCTTGATTCAATTCTTTCTCAAGCAAATAGAAATCTGCGAGTCTAATTGAATACAAGATAAATCACTTGAACGGTACCAAAGACCAATGTTCAAGGATCAATCAGTTTCCAATCAACAACCAAAGGTTGGATTTCACAATTGATCGATACGACGCACAACCTGTGATATTTCAATTATATACCAAAATTTAATGTGGAATAAAAATAACACAGATACCATAATTTTGTTAACGAGGAAACCGCAAATGCAGAAAAACCCCGGGACCTAGTCCAGATTGAACACCACAATGTATTAAGCCGCTACAGACACTAGCCTACTACAAACTAATTTCGATCCGGGCTGTAGTTGAACCCCAATCAATCTCACACTGATTCAAGGTACAGTTGCACTCCTTACGTCTCTGATCCCAGCAGGATACTACGCACTTGATTCCCTTAGCTGATCTTACCCACAACTAAGAGTTGCTATGACCCAAAGTCGAAGACTTTAATAAATCGTAAATGCATAAAAACCCCGGGACCTAGTCCAGATTGAACACCACAATGTATTAAGCCGCTACAGACACTAGCCTACTACAAACTAATTTCGGTCTGGACTGTAGTTGAACCCCAATCAACTCACACTGATTCAAGGTACAGTTGCGCTCCTTACGTCTCTGATCCCAGCAGGATACTACGCACTTGATTCCCTTAGATGATCTCACCCACAACTAAGAGTTGGTACGACCCAAAGTCGAAGAATTTAATAAACAAATCTGTATCACACAGAAAAGCCTTCAGAAATAGATAAATCTGTCTCCCACAGAAATACCTACAACTTTTGTTCCGTCTTTTGATAAATCAAGGTGAACAGGAACCAATTGATAACCCGGTCTTATATTCCCGAAGAACAGCCTAGTATTATCAATCACCTCACAATAATCTTAATCGACGCGGCGAAAGAAGATATTGTGGAATCACAAACGATGAGACGAAGATGTTTTTGACTACTTTTCTATCTTGCCTATCAGAGATATAAATCTCAAGCCAATCATTACGATTGTACTCAAAACGATAGAATCAGCAAGATCAGATCACACAACTACGAGAAAGTAGTATCGGTCTGGCTTCACAATCCCAATGAAGTCTTTAAGTCGTTAACCTAGTTTTCAAGAAGAAACCTAAGGTTAAAGGAGAATCGACTCTAGATAATACAACTAGTATCACACAGGAGGTGCGGGGATTAGGTTTCCCAGTTGCTAGAGTTCTCCCTTATGTAGTCTTTCAAATCAGGGTTTGCAATCAATGTTAGCTTGGTAACAAAGCATTCAATATTCACCGTTAGATGAAAACCTGATTAGATTCAAGCTAATATCTTTCAACCGTTGGATCGAAAACTTAGGTTGTTATACACAAATGAAATGCACGATTTTAGGTTTGTGTAACCGTATCGAAACGGTGGTAGATGCGAAATTTTCTCTCCAAAATTCTTTGGTGATTTTTTTAGTGTTTCATATTTCTCACGTCCATTCCTTCATCTTGGATCATCTTTTAGGTGATTCAAGATGAGGGAAACTTCTGATTCTTCGAAGAATCCTAATGAGAATAAAATCGTGTCTTTTGCTGATTTGGTTAAGGGTAAAAAACCCTATATGCTAAACGATTCTGATTTACTATCTCTACCTGATGCATCTTTGTATGAAAAGGAACCATCCTTGGATTTACCTTTAGAACTTACACAAGAAGGGCGTGAGATTTTTCAATTCAGTCTTATTGGGAGACTGAATTTTAAAGGGTTAAAACTTAATGAAGTTCAGAATGTTTTAGAAGCGCAATGGAAACTTAGTGATAGGAGGAGTAAGTTGGTACCAATGACAAATGATTTTTTCATCATCAAGTTAACTACAGCTGAAGACAAAAAACATGTTGGCATGGTGATACGTGGGTAGTTCAGGATCAACAGCTTAGGGTTTTCAATTTTTACCCTAATTTTGATCCGGAGAGACAAAATACTTCTTGTGCTACTGTTTGGGTAAGCTTCCATGGCTTATACATTGAATTATGGACGAAAAGAATTCTATTATCCATTGCTAAAATTCTTGGTAGGCCGATTGCTATTGATCAGAAAACTTTGGATCATGATGTTGGGAACTATGCTGTTGTGCTTATTGATATTGATTTTGCTAAACCAATTACCAAAAGAATTCGTTTGAAATCTTTTGTAAATATGTAGAAGTTCAGGATTTGGAGAATATCAAGTTTTGCACACATTGTAAGTTTATGGGTCATAAGTTCGAAAATTGTCTTGCTGCTCGCAAGCTTTTGGGAGGTTCTAAATCTGTTGAGTCTCACAAAAATCAGATTCAAAAATCCAAGGATGGTAAAAAGGTTAGCAATACAAATAAAAAGTATGCTTAGAGGGAAGTGCGTGGAAAGACTAATATGCATGGTAATTTGCATGGCTCCCATGCAGAGCATGCTAATCAGTCTGTAGGGTTGGGAATTGCAGCAAGTGACAGTTTGCAGACCGGGAATGAGAATATGACAGAAGTTAATGTGCAATCTGGGAAGGAGATTTTTGATGTTGTTCATGAGAATGCAGATGATAAACAGCTAGAAGAGCAGCTCGACAAAGTTGTTATTGAGTATCGTGAAGCACAAATTAAGTTGATGAGATGTAAAAACAATATTGCAGCAAAAAAGGATCATGCTATACGTAAAAATTCTTCCAATATTGGCAATGCCGATAGTTCGCAAGGGAAGTCTAGCAAGCAATTCCAATCCGGGACTAATGGCCTGTTTTTGGAAACAACTCAGTCCGTGCAAAATTTGGGAGTTCAGTCCGTGCAAACTTTGGAAGCTCATCAAGAGTCTGTGGTTCAACTAACTTCCGTGTCAAACCAAACTTCTCAGGGTATGAATACTCAACATCAGTCCGTGACCAAGAAGAATTCTGTTAATTTGGAAATTTCTGAGTCCGTGACCAAGCAAACTTCTGGGATTAAATCAGTGTCCAAGCAAAATACGGACAGTCATATGGATAAGTCCGTATCCAGCAAAAACTCCAGTTTGGGAGCTAAAAACGCTATTTTGGTTCAAACTGTGTTCGTGGCCAAATCAAACTCTTCTTTGGAAAATAAAACCGTGCATAATTCAGTTTCTAGTTTGAAAGTTATTTCCGCTGAAGGCAAGACAAGATCCAAGCAAAATGCGAAAGTTTCTAAGGAGTCTGATACAACAGAAGATGATTGGAAAACAGTAAAGAGTAAGAGCTCCCCAAACAAAGGTACTCCTTTTAAATTTAAATCTTTTGAAACTCTGTGGATGAGCTTTTTCAAACAGAATTAGTGGTGAATAACAAGTATGGTGCCCTAGAATCTGAGTTAGGCCTTGCTAATGATACTAGTGAGGTTTTGGTGGAGGAGGAACAAGATGATTCTAGTGACTCAGGTAATAGTATGGGTTCGAAAGATTGGGTTGAAGTTTATGCAAATATTCTAGCAAGGAATCAAGCTAGAAAAGTGGCCAAGCAAGCTGCCAAAATCATGGCTACTCATTCTAGGTCCAATGAGGAAACTCCTAGCCAAATCGGGTTAGACGAATGTGTTTTTGATATGAATAATATTTTGACAAAAGAGGAACTAGAGGAGGCAAGCACCATTCAGATTGATGAAGTGCGTGATAATTTCATTAGAAATCCAGCCTCTAGAAAAGACTATTTCAAGGAAAAAAATGAGCAAATGTATAGAATGTCAACTAGGAAGAAAGCTCAATCTCCTATTAAGCTTGTTCCAGGAGGTAATTATGCTTCAGATGAAAATGAAGAGGATTATGACTATGATGAACCTTATGTTGATTATGAATATGAATACAAGGATACTTATGGATACTATGATTTGACTCAAATAATTGCTGGTCTCATTCCCAAGAAGAAGAATTTTAGAGTCGGAAATAAGGGGCGAAAACAATTTTAATTTTCTTATTTTTCTTCTTTATGCTATTTGTTAAAGTGTTTAGGAGCTTTCTTTATGAGTTTTTAGAGTTTTATGTCCCTTTGGTTTATGGGGGTGGGGAGGCCTAGAGCCTCCCATTTTGTAATTCTTGTAATTACGTTTTTTTGCTTTAATAAACCATTTTGACCTAGCAAAAAAAAAGTAACCGTATCGAAACATGTATATTTGTTGGTTCAACAATAGTTAACCAAATGGTTAGCCATATGAGCATTTTCATATCAACCATATTCTTCTTCACCATAACTAGTTCAAATGACTCAAATGAACTAGTTAAAGAGTTGTTCAATTGCAAGGAAATCTTATGTAACTACACAAGACACAATTGAAGCAAAAGGGATTTGATTCACTCGAATCGGTTCATGAACTTTATAGCCACGGTTTGCATTTTGCATTCCTTAGTTAATATAAATAAGTTCACAAATAATCGTCTTTATATATAACCAACTTAAGTTCGCAGACTTAATTCGCGGACTTAAGTTCCCGGAAGGAGTTCTCAAACTCCAGTAGATTTTCTCGGGTCGAGAACTTCCGACAGTTCGCGGATTGAGTTCACGGCTCTTGTTCCGGTTCTCTTGATCAACAAAGTTCGCAAACTTCGGTTCAAGTAAAAAGGATTTATACATGTATGTGTTGCCGCACAATGCTTATATCCAACATTGGTTATATAATCTAAACTCTCATTTCAATGATTGAAACATTCTTAGAGGACGTTATTATATAGTTGTTATTCACAAACTATTTTTCATCAAAGTAAGCAATTTTCAAAGTGATTGAAACGTATCATGACTTTCTTCCCTAGGTAAAGATGAACTTGGCCAAAGCAAAAGCTTACCAACACATATTTCGAGAAATAGATAGGCGAGATAACCTCGGCTCGAAATAGCAAATGTGTATAATCTAAATCTATATAGCAAAACGACTTTTGTCTCAACATAGGAGATAGAGTAGATAGACTTTTGAGTGATAGATAAGTTCACGTCTCCACATACCTTTTAGTCGATGAAGTTCAACTAGTTCCTTGAGTAGTCCTTCGCCTTGTATGATGATTTCCATGGAGTTCTTGAGCTCAACTATACTTTCCATCCTAGACGGAGACTTATCTATAGTAGACTAGAAATCAAGACTTATAGTTTTGATCACTAACATTGACAAACATGCTTGAGATAGCAACGCATGCGAGTTCGACCGAGCAATGCTCTAACAGAACTTTTGACATCACAAAAGTTAAAGCCTTTTATGTCACGTTTTTGATAAAAATAAAGGATAAAACTTTTGTTTACAAGGATTAAGTCCATTATATGTCATTGTTCAAATAGCGATGAAAGATAGAATGAATCCTTGTTTATTCTGCAGTATTTGGTCGATCTCCGATCCACAATTTTTGTGCATATAATGTGTTGTTCCATAAGGTTTCTTATGTTGAGCACAATCGACTGAGTTGATTATTCTCTTATGATTAACTTAGTTGTTGCTCCGTGAGGGTCCCTATGTCGAACATGTTCAACTAAATTAATCATTATCTTTTGGTTATTTCAGTTGTTACTCCGTAAGTTCGCTTATGTCGAGCATGACCAATTAAATTGATCACTTTTTGTGGTTAATTTGGTGTCTATTCCAATTGAATTAATCATGGGTTCTCTTGTGGTTAATTTGGTTGTTATTTTTCGATTGAACTAACTATGGGTTCTCTTGTGGTTATTTCAATTGAATATTTTGGATACAAATTCATGTTTTCATGTGATTTGTTTGTCCAAATGAAATCCTTCTTTTCTTGTGAAAGTAAGGTCGCTTGTGTTGTTCCTTCGGGGATGACATTTTATGGGGGAGAGTTCATTTTGAACTTGTGCTTAATTGTCAAATCTTTGTGGGGAGTGCGGCTGTGGAATTTTTAGGGGTTATCTTGTATCTTCATTAACTCCTTGATGAATGCATTTAGCTTCGGCTTTATGATTGCATCTAAATTTGTTGGTATGTTAATACACCTTTTGGTCATGATGTATCTCCGTGGAAATTTCATTAGGATCCTACTAATTTTCGTACCTTTGCCAATTTTGTTGACAAAAAGGGGGAGAATTAATGTGTAGTTCACACTACAAATACATATGGTTTACAGATCATTATGTAAGGGGGAGTGGTTTTCATGTTGAGATATGTATTGACTAAGGGGGAGTGATGCATATCGCCATAGTGTTATTGTCAAAGTTGTGATACAATTGAACTTTGATGCTGTGTAATAATGCTATGACACTGTATAACAATGATCGAGAGAATTTTGTTTTCTCATTGTTATAGCTACGGATCTTCAACAACTGTGATGCTGAACTTACAACCTTTAGGATCATGGAGTAATTGGAAGTGACGAAGATTTCGAGTCGCGTTGAAGATGCCAAGGAGATCAAGCATGTGGATAAGAAGCTTATTTTTTTTATCTTTTTTGTAATCCATATGTATTGATAGTTTTGTCACTAAAATTGACAAATGGGGAGACTGTTAGAGCATTACTCGGTCGAACTCTCATGCGTTACTATCTCAAGCATGTTTGTCAATGTTAGTGATCAAAAATATAAGTCTTGATTTCTAGCCTATTTGTAGATGTCTCGGACTAGGACATAGATAGTGTAGTTGATCTTAAATCTCTCGACGTTCATCTCTTGAAGACGAATAACTACTAACGGGAGCTTGTGGAACTTCTTCGACAAAAGGTATGTGGAGACTTGAACTTATCTATCACTTGGAAAGTCTATTTCTACTATCTCCTATATTAAGACATAAGTCGTGTTACGATATAGTTTTCTCTATACACATTTGAGATTTCGAGCTGAGTATATCTTACTTACATATTTCTCGAAATATGTGTTGGTAAGCTTTCGCTTCGACCAAGTTCATCTTATATCATGAGAAAGTTTCCGAGTAACATCTTACATGGTTTGTGTGATACAATCATTTGGTGTAAGACTTGGAAGGTTTCAATAATGATTATTTCAATATCTTGAAAATTGCTTTGATGCTAATAATGTGTGAAAAAGGCTATTGACATTATAGAAGAATGTTTCAATGATTGAAATAAAGAGTTGATGATGTAACCATCTTTGGATATAAGCATATATAGTGTGTTCGCACATTAGTGTATAAGTCCATAAACCGGGAGCCAAGAGTATGCATATGTGTGTATACGAAATTGGTGAAGGAGACAGGTTAAGTATGCGTACCCGTACGCATACTGGCGGAAGTTCTCAAACCGAGAATTTCTGCTGAGTTTGGTTTTGGCAAAACTCTTAACTAGTCACCTTAAGTATGCGTACCCGTACGCATACTGGCAGAAGTTTTTGAACCGAAAATTTCTGCTGAGTTTGGAAACTTTACAAACTCAAAATCCGGTTGCTTAAGTACGCATACTTAAGCTGGTTACTTTGTCAAATCGGTCAAGTCAATGAACTTAAACATTTAAATCATAAGGAATGCAATCTTTGCAAACCGTGGCTATAATGTTCATGATTGATTCAAGTAAATCAAACCGATTTGATTTCAATTGTGTTTTCTTAACAATTGAACAACTCTTTAACTAGTTCCGTTTGAGTCATTTGAACTAGTTATGGTTGAGATGAATAAGGTTGATATGAGAGTAATCATATGGCTAACCTCGGTTAACTATTTGTGAAGCAACATGGTGTACACATTTAGGTACGGCTACATAAACCTAAATGAGGGTACATTTCATTTGTGTGTAACAAGCTAAGTTCGATCTAACGGTTGAAATATATTAGCTTGGTTGAACCAGGTTTTTCATCTAACGGTGAATATTGAATGCTTTGTTACCAAGGTAACTTGGATTGCAAACCCTGATTTGAAAACTATATAAAGGAGAACTCTAGCAACTGGGAAAACTAATCCCCACACCTCTTGTGTGTTACTAGTTGCATAACTAGAGTCGATTCTCCTTTAACCTTAGGTTTATTCTCGAGACCCTGTAGGTTAACGACTTGAAGACTTCATTGGGATTGTGAAGCCAGACCCAACTATTATCTTTGTAGTTGCATGATCTGATCTTGTTGTTTCTATCGTGTTGAGTGCAATTGAAATAATTGGCTCGAGATTTTATATCTCCGATAGCCAAGATAGAAAAGTAATCACAAATAAACTTCGTCTCATCGTTTGTGATTCCGCAATAACTTGTTTCGCTAGTCGATTAAGTTTATTGTGAGGTGATTGATAATTCTAGGTTGTTCTTCAAGAATATAAGTCCGGGTTATCGATTGGTTCCTGTTCACCTTGATTTATCAAAAGACGGAACAAAAACTCTTGGGTATTTCTGTGCGAGACAGATTTATTCAATCCTATAGACTTTTCTGTGAGAGAAAGATTTGTCTATCAAGTTTTCGACTTTGGGTCGTAACAACTCTTAGTTGTTGGTGAGATCAGCTAAGAGAATCAAGTGCGTCGTATCCTGGTGGGATCAGAGACGTAAGGAGCGCAACTGTACCTTCAATCAGTGTGAGATTGATTAGGGTTCAACTACAGTCCAGTCCGAAGTTAATTGGTAGTATGCTAGTGTCTGTAGCGGCTTAATACAGTGTGGTGTTCAATCTGGACTAGGTCCCGGGGTTTTTATGCATTTGTGGTTTCCTCTTTAACAAAATTCTGGTGTCTGAGTTATTTCTTTTCCGCATTATATTTTGTTATATAATTCAAATATCACAGGTTGTGCGTTAACATCAATCAATTAAAATATCCAAACTTTGGTTGTTGATTTACATTGATTGACACTTGAACATTGGTCTTTCGTACCGTTCAAGTAATTCCTCTATATTCAATCAGGCTCGCAGATTTCCATTTGCTGATTGCGGATTGGTTAAGAGTTAGAGATATTAAACTCTTTGATATACTTTAATATAGATTGAGTCTGACTGTCTAGTTGATTTTCTAGAAAGTGTATTGGAGTAAGTCCTCTCAGATTGCCAAACGAATTGTTGGTGTGGTTGTTAGACCCCCCGCATTTTCAGTTGCAATCCTCCATTGTTCGTCGATGGCAGCATCAACTATTTCCTGAGCTGGTCGTGAGGTGAAGAAGACGTCGGGATGCCCTGAGAAAAACTGCAGGCGCCTTTATAAATATTTAAATTTCAGCCACCCCCTAGTAGCTCCAGCGACTTCCATTAGAACTTCCGGTTTAACTGTCAGTTTCGAAGAACTGACATACTTAACTTCTTGTTTCACCCATAACTTCTTCATATGATATCAGAATGAGCTCATTCTTTCGCCATTGGCTTTGTCTTTTCGTCCCCTTCTAGGTGATATCAAGGACTCATAGATTCGAACGAGTTCCATTTGGCCTTTGGCCCTTCTCCGTTTGTAACTAACTTCTTTCTTTGCACAATTAAGTGCCAATTCGCTTCTTTTGGACGATTCACCTAGCAAACCATAAATAAAAGAAAACAAACAAAAAAATATAGCAATTACTAGCATGGATTCGACACTAAATATATGCAAAATATGCACTAAACAAATTCCCCCACACTTGGATTTTACTAGTCCTCGAGCAAACTATCTAAAATACAACAACTCCATATCGCCGATGAAACGAATGCACTTAGATAATGCAACATGCCTTTAAACCCCTAGGTGTCCCTAGTGGACGAGTTATAGTCTCGTGAGGGCTTACAAGAGGTATACCCACAAAACCTACTTTTCCAACTTACTAGTTCTCCCAAATGATAGCATCCAACGCGCTAAGAAGACACATAGATTCTGCACACTAGTCATAAGAAGTTAGACATATATATGAACACAATCTCATCCTTAAAAGTTGAGAGAGAAATAACCATCCCTTATCGAAAGAATACAGGTTCGACAGTGATCGAAAGTCTCGACTCTACCTCACCAGAAAGGATTTTATGAAGTTGCCCTCAATAATAAACAACTTTTTTATGGGTCACACATGTATCCAGGTAGGAATGAAGAGAGAATCATGTGACACGTTGAATAGTAGGAAGGAAAAACCCTCCGAATTGTTTTGAAAACCCACATCCTTTATCATTTTGAAAACCCTTTATTTTTTTCTGACGATCTCTAAGAAAGGAAGTCAACCACTTAACGAAGCTGGGAATATGCTTACTTACCTCGTTATCTGTTTGACGTGCAGTTAGCACCACTCTCACAGTATCCATATAAACGTCTTTGGGTCGTCAATCCTTGTCTTCATCTTCGTCTTCGGTCTTCAACTCTTGATGATAACTCTTGAACTTTGTAGAATCTTGACAATGTAACTCTTTTTCTTCAAATCCTTGTTGCTTGAAACTTCATTATAAATATTTCTTCTTCCATTGGCTTTATTGAAAGAACAAAACTAAAAACAAACCATAACATGATACAACGAATTTTTCTTGTCTATTTTTTTTTTATTGTCGTATATATAAGACAAGAAAAATAAATTAGATACAAAATGAAAACAAAACAAAATAATAAAATTAGTAATGAACCTAAAGAAATTTTCACTTGTCCCCCTTTTTTTTCTTTTTTATTATTATAAACAAATCACACTTTCATTAAAATTTTATAAATCAAAAGTTTTAAGATAAAATAACTCAATGCTCAATGGAGTCGTACAAAACTTTGGTTGGGAGCCTAGCAACAAGCTGAGCACCAACCCCCTTCTGAATAGCAACACCTAGTCTATAGAAAAGAAACTTACCTACACCACTGCTGACATCATTACTAACTAGACAATTCTTCAATCTCTTAGAAAAACACAAAAAATCTTCACCAAGTTCCCCTAAAGTAGTGAGGGCTAGGACACCCAAACCATAACTATGCGAAACACATTGATCTAGATATTTGGTACGTTTACACTAAACAACATTAGAAATAGCTTGGCCCGGGGCAAAAGAGCGAACACCAACACCTGTGAAGGGAGAGACTTCTGTAACATCCATACAAACATCTTGGTCATTCTTCCAGTTGAGAACAAGAATGTCAGCAGGGCGCAAGTCTCTATTATCATCATAAAAGAAACCAAGGGCGGCTTCTTTGCGAGCGGGTACACCAGCCTTATAACAGATGTCAACTAATACATCACGTACCAGGTCATGTCGAAACTTGATCCCAACATCTTTAGCACAATGAATAGCGTGATCACCAAAAATATCCATGTGTTTATTGTAGCTTGAGCATAATCCACCTTCGACAAACTGTCTTGGTCCAAGGCGATAGCAAACAACGGTTCTAAACTGTCTTGGTCCAAGGCATTGATTCAAGCCACTAATGGGTACTGCCAAAATATAATTTTGAGCGTGCTTAACACGGTTACACTGCCACAAAATGGAATCTCTTGCAGACATTGAAAATTGGTTTGGGATTTGCTTCTTAACTGCGTCAAAATAAGTGACTGCCAGGGAGTGCATAGAAGGGGGGGGGGGCAGTATCATCGACGCAATAGTTAGAAAGTAAACCACATACCTGGATGAAGTTCTGTAAAGCCGACTGATAAGCAGAACCTTTGTCTGAAGAGAATAAATTACCAAGAATCATCTTTTGGACTGAAACCGTCTGACTCTGAGAAGCCAAATAACAATAGTTACGGGTGTCAGCCATAATGTAAATGCCAAGGCCACCTTCCTTGATGGGAAGAGCAGCGATTCTCTTTTGCAAAGGCCCAAACCCTGCCCAATCACCTGTGACTAGAAGTCTCAAGTACTGAAATAAATGATTATCAAAAAGCTCGGAGGCATGTTGTAAAGCTGTAGGGTTGGTAGTGCGCATAAAAAAGTACAGTCTGAACACACAGGTGCAGTTGGTGAAGTAATAACATCTCACTCTGAGGATCTTTGAGTTTTTTGATAGCGGACATTAACTGGATAGTTGTTTGTACCATGAATAAAAATGCCACATAATGGGCCAAATTGCTACTTGAATCGCCTTTTGGCCCTCATTCAAGCCTGCCACCAGCCTACAGACTGAAGTATCTACCAGCTAATCCAGTGATCCATAAAGTCAGCGCCCGGTCAATGGTCAAAGTCAACCTTCGATCAGTGGTCAAAGTCAACCATCGGTCAACTATCGAAACCAAATTTCCATTCACGCTTCTAGCCAGTTTTCGTCCATGTTGTCAGCGATGCTGCCAACCATGTCCCTCGGCCATGTCCACAGGCGGAATCCTCCATCCATACTGCCAGCCCATTATGCATGTGAGCCAGTCAATCCAGTCTGTCAGCAGAGCGAATTAATACAGGGAGGCATGCAGGGAAGTTTCATGCAGAATTGATTCCAGGAGGCATGCATGGAAGTTTCATGCAAAGTTAATACAAGGAGGCATGCAGGGCAATTTTATGCAGAATTGATTCCAGGAGGCATGCAGGGCAGTTTCATGCAGAATTAATTCCAGGCATGCAGGGAAAGTTAATGCCATTTAAGTTTATCTCGAAATTAGATGTTCAACTGTATAAATAGGGACGCACTGATAGAGAAAAAAAGGAGGCCAGTGACTAGAGAAAAAATCCATTGTAATTCCGATATGAATAAAACATAACTCTCCTTAGGGAGATTCATCCGTGGACGTAGGCAAAACTTGCCGAACCACGTAAAATTCGTGTTTCTCATCTTTATGTTTGTTTCATGTTTTTAACCCTGTTTTCCTCATCATCACCAGAATCATCGTGTTTAGTGCCTGGAAATATTTCTGGGTACAAACATTGGCGCCGACTAAGGGGACTACGAGAAATGGAATCGTGTTTTCCCGTTGAGAAAAGTAGTACGGAATGCTTCAAAATCGCGTATGTGGAAAAGCTGTTTGAACGTCGTGAAATAATCACTGTTGCAGTTCATTTGATCGTAACTGATGCAGTCCAGTTTGATCGCAGCTGCTGCTGTCCAGCTAATCGCAGTTACTGCAGTCCAGTTGATCGCAACTGTTGCAGTCCAGATTCGCGGTTCGAGATTTTGTTGAAACTATTACCTTCGAAAACCACCCAAACTGTACCACTACAAGGGTTGTTGAAACTATTATCAGGACGTTCAGTCTGTGACAAAAGATGGAGAGAAAATCACCAAGATTGTTGCCGGGATGTTTGATCCGCAGCATGTTCAAGTCCAAAGTTCAAAAAGATTTGCTTCTCAAATAACGCAGTATCCACATGTTCGAGTTTAGACAGGTATGTTAGGGTTTGAGATTTGAGATCTATTGATCTATTACCAAAAAAATAATCAATTTGTTTGGTTTCGAATTGTGGTCCCTATTTGCGATCTTCCGTTCAATCTGTTCATATGAAGTTTTAATTTAATATCAGTTAGGATTTTTGAAATTTCGATTATGAAATAAAAATTCCAATAGTTTTTATTCAGCAGTTTGATTATAGAGAATTGAATGGAAACCCTAATTTTATATTCGCCATCAGAAACTACACAACAGGTGCAGAACAAAAACTCCAATTTCGGCTCAGAAAAGCTAGACTTGGTCAACTTTTTCTCTGTAAGTTCAATATCTTTCCTCTGATTTATTATGTTCCTGTGTACGTATTAAGCTGGATAAGGTTGTTTCCCCCTCTTATTTTCCCCCATTTTTTATTGTTGTAGTTAGGAATAAACTGGAGATTTATGTGATGATTTATATGATATTGTTTTATATGGGTTCTGTGTTTTTGGTAAAAACCCAGTAGTCAGTTTAAGG
The DNA here is from genome assembly GCF_003573695.1 of Papaver somniferum. NCBI lineage: Eukaryota > Viridiplantae > Streptophyta > Magnoliopsida > Ranunculales > Papaveraceae > Papaver > Papaver somniferum. The sequence continues at coordinate 252,337,351 of NC_039364.1, forward strand.
TTTGGGAGTGTTTTTTGGGGTTTCACTTAGTTGTTGTGGTGGTGTAGGTATTGATACCAAGGCTTAAATATATAATTTTACTGGAACTGGTCATGCATGGATGATTATGATGCTTCAATGTATGTGGTTTTAGTTCGCACATTGCTTCAATAGTTAGGCTTGTGTAAATGGCTTAATCTAATAAATTGTGCTTGGTAATGACATAAAGAAATTGGTGCATGCCCAGGCTAGGTAATGCTCTAACAGTCTAACGACTCTAACCTGACTATACAAATATTAGTTGGTGTAAAACTTCTGGTTCTCCCTTTGATCTTGCTTCTGCCTTACTCATGATGTTGTCTCTACTTGAGAAATGAATCACAGAGACCAAAACAACAGTGGCTTTTGTGTCATCGAAAACCAATATATGCTGACCCAATATCATAACATGAAGGATTGGGTTTTTTTCTCATAGTTCTCCTTAAATATGAGTTGCATGAGACATGCTACAAACAAAGGTTCATTGCACTAAGGACACACATTTTGTTTAGCATTTAAAATGACCAATTGTTGTGCAATCAGCATAGATAATTACTCATGTTGAGATGGTGTCAAGATACATAGTCAGAGTAGGGTGGGGGTGGGTGGATACACTAGATTGAATTGGGTTCTCAATTTAGGGTTGCTGTGTATTGACTTTTTGGATGTTTGTTCTTCAGATCTTTATGTTCCCACCCTTGGTGGCTTAGCATTGCAGCAGTATGAGTACCTTAGATAGGATCGTGCATGGTTGTTTGAATAGGAAATCTATTATTTATATTTTGAATTAGGACTCAGGTCTATTATTTATTTTTTATTCAGCAACCAGATTTACACAATTCAAGTTCAATTCAGTATCCAGTAGTTGACTCAACCAACTTTACCGTGCCTATGGATCTGGTGTTTGTTAAAGACCTGAACTACCATTTCTCCGCCAAGGTTCCAAAAGCGGCTAACTTAAGTCTCAATGGTTCGTGGCTATAGTTTAGGATGGACTTTGAGAAACCAGAACAGTAGATCAATAAATTGGTTGAGAATACGGTCCCGGTAGCACGAAATATATGATCTTTTTTTTTTGCAGGTCTGGCCTTACTGAACGCTAGCTATACTGTTGATTTTGTAAGCCATGGTCACCTAGATACCCCAAATTCAAATGTCAAGGTCGCTTTAATCGCGAAGAGCCAGAAATAGGGAAGAACCCATATTCTGTTGTAGTGTCTATTAAATCACTCATGCACTGGCAGAGACCAAGTTGATTGGGCAGAGATAATATTTATCGTGGAAGCTAGAAATCAATAGGTCTTGAAGTGAGTACTACTAAACACATCAGAAGCAAATATGGTTCTTATTGGTCTCAAGGCCTGGGAAAGAAATAAGATCTTTCATAGAGTCAGTTATGTTTGTATTATTTTCTTTTGTTTCATGAATGAAGAAGGGTTTGTGTTCTTTGTGTAACAACTCACTTGGATATAGCATAAAAGCAGTAATCTTTGTTTCAGTGTTTGTCTATGTGGGTGGTGTGTGTATTAAGGGCTTTGGTCGTATGGCAAGGTGTTTCACAGTTCTCAGTTTTTTTTTCATTAAAAATGAAACAACTGACGAGAAATGGAATATATATCATTCAGTTTTGAAAGCATATATTATCGATCGTTTCGGCCTTGGAAAATCATTTGTGTATTAATAAGAATTTAATTATTTTGTAGCTTCAAGATTTTTATCTTATATTTTGATTTTTGTTTTTGGTGGATTTGACTCAGTTCATGCTGCAACTAGGTGAGGCCGTAATATTTATTGCTGAGGCTATAACGGCTAAGCTTCTTATCAGGGATTTGACGTGGGCTTGATGTTTTTCATTGTTATACAAGTATCACCCCATAATGAATTATTTATTTATTCTTTTGCATATGACTCCAAAAATAAGACTGCTCTTGAATAGCAGAACAGAACAATGAGTAAAATCCTAAGCATACATTGGAACGGGGCATTGGAACGGGGCGAGGCGAAGCCAAGCCATACCAAATAAACAATCCTAAGCATGCATCAGGATGAGGCAACATGGAGCTGAGCCACACCAAATCAGAAATCCTAAGTCGAGCCATACCAAATCAAAAATGTACCACGACCGGGCGGGGAAAAGTCTCGCGACACCAAATCAAATATGCACGACGAGGGCGGCGAGGCGATGCGAAGACACATCATACCAAATCAAAATTATGGTTACAAGAAAAATATTCACGATGCGTAGCTCGGGCATAATAAAAAATCCTAAGCGACAGGGTTAGGCGAAGCCGAATAAAAATCCTAAGCATGTATCGAACGGAGCGAGGCAGAGCCGAGCTAAACCAAATCAAAAATCCTAAGCATGTATCAGGACGGAGCGAGGCAAAGCTGTTTTCGGATCTGCCCGGTGCGTAGCACGGGAACAAAATCTAGTTTTTTAAATAATTAACCTAAAGCCAAAAACTAAATCTAAACGTAATCTTCTTCTTTTTTATTTTTGTTATTGAGAAAGCTAAAACATTTACGAAAATAGCTGACTTCTAGTCAATAATAATGGACCTTGGGTCAAATAGGGTGGAATAAAATATAATCCAAATCATTTCTGTACCATAGCTTTTCTCTCTTTTACCGAGAATACTGAAATTTTCATCGTTTCCACATCAATGATTCATCCTTGTAAACCTTATAACGAGATTTATTCCTAATCCAAAATAGCGCTCAAGTCTAATCAAAGTAATTGAGAATAAAAATTCTTGTCACTGGTTACTAAGATTTAAAAATCTACTACGGGTTTAGGTTACTTTGTAAGCATAAATAGACACAACATTTCTTTATTGATTCAAATTCACCGTTTACTAAAAAACATTACAACAAATCATGATTTGTGAATGATAATTATGATTATCAAAATTAAAACCTAAAGTAACTATCTTATAAAGTTACTTATGGATGGTTAGGTCCATCACAATTACCCTCTAAAAGGTAAATTTTCTCTCCTAAATGTCGATGATCTCAATGTCTTTTTCTCTAATGTCTCACTAGAATGTTATCCCTAACAATTCGAATTTCCATCTTTTCGGTGAGAAACAATATGTAAACTTAGCTAACCGAATACTATGTGACACTAGAAGTTTAATAATGCAACTAAAAAGTTTCTCTCATACCCCCAAAACTTAATCTAACATTGTCCTCAATGTTCTAAAGATAAAATTAAAAGCATGAACAAGGAGAAACTGTTACCACTTTCAAGGAAATAAGGAGATAAGGAAAGATATCACCTTGTCGCATGAGCATGGGTTACCTCCCAAGAAATGCTAAGTTTAAAGTCTTCAGCCACACATGGATAAATTAGTCACCACATAAAATCATATAGTAGTAGCCGGAACAACTGTGGGTCGTCTGAATTGAAAAGTGCTATCACAAATAGAAGAAAACTGCAGCATACCAAGAAAGTGAACCAACCAAACACACCCTTAACAAGTTTTCTATTTAAGACAACTATGTCTAGGTTTGGTTCGGGTTCAGGCTCTATAAAAGGGTCTAAGTAAAATATTTTCACCGGCCGAGTTTCCTTATAGGCAGGATCCGGAGTGTCAGGTTGTAGAGTCTGGAAAAACTCAAATAAAAACTTGGAAGCAAATTATAATAACCTGAATAATTGCGGGTCCTTAAAGTCAATCAGACTTGGCTCACACAACTGACCATAATGGTGGTCATTCTTAAGAAAATGCGCCGACGATTCTAATTTCCTAAAATAATTAGGTTGAGTTCTAAAAACTATATAAAGACACATTTCAAATTGAGATACTCCCAGATTTGGTAAATAAAATTTTGGTGGGACAACAAAGTCAATTATGGTATCGTGGACCGGATTAACCACATCAACTAGAGGATGGGTTTGTATCAACTGAGTTTCTTTGTGGACATAACTAGGTTCAGGAAAACGTGTATGAAGATAGTCTCTTATGATGGTAGAGGCACATACGTCAAGTCCCAAGTTAGGGACCTTTACAAGAGTCAAGGGTAAACCACGGGGAGAATGATATTCACCCTCAAACCTAGAGTTGTCAATATCCTTGGATAAACTTGTCACAATTTTCTTAATTTCTAAATTATCAGATTTAGGAAAATGGTCTTTTATTTCTTCTAGCTTGTAATCAGGTGGTTCTACACTTTTATAATCCTCAGCAGAGACTATTGTTTCCGAATCGTTGGACTCTAAAACACTAGTCTCAGGATAAACTCGTTCCTCTAAACCATCATCACAATCATATAAAGGATTATCAGAGAAATTTTCTAGCAAAGGCTCATCAACTAAGGTGTTAATCGTAGTTACTTCCCCTGATTCATTAAAATGTTCATCATATAATGGATTGTCAAACATATTGTAGGCCAAAGGATCACGAACTAATATTTCATCGTCTAAAACAGTGGTATCTCTAGTCAAATCCTCATCCTTTGAATTGGTGAGTAATCAATAAAATTATTAGGATTTGAATCAGAGATAATATTTTCATCATGAAGCTCAATTGGAGTCATAAATTCTTGATCACTATGCCTACATGTTTCATATTCTTCATCAGCATTATCCTTATCATCATCATAATAACATGAAGATGATCGAACCTTATCCAAACATGTAGTGTTTCCAATTCTAACCTTGTCATCTTGATTAGGTGAATAATAAATATCCTCATTTTCAAGGGTGGTATTGGGATCACTATATTGGAAATGAAGATTATTTCGAGCAATTCTTTCTTTCGTCTCTAACGTGAACCTTTCTATGTTTTAAGTTATTATCTTGAGAGACTCTTCTAAAGGAATAATAGGACTAGAATGATCAGCTAATATCTTGAGAGACTCTTCTAGAGTAAGAATTGAAACATATGGATCATAATAAGGACAAGTTTTTAATTGTTTAATTAAGTCATCCAAAGACGATGAACTAGTGCTTTGATATTTCTTATTTCCTTGCTCGTATGACCGCTATGCATGCAGATAGTAATTGGGCTCACCATGGTATGAACCGTAACCTTGAAAAGGTTGGTGTTCCCAACCACTATACACACTATGGTCAAAGTAGTAACGTCCATTTTGAAACTCTGTCGGATATTCATTGTATTGGTCTTTATAATACCAGCGCGACATTTTCTGTGCACATGCAAATGCAGGGTCGACTAAAATAGGTAGGCTCAGGTGACCTTAAGCAGAATATACCTACAGTCAAAGACTGGTCACCGGTACTAGGCTAAGGTTTGTGGTATTTCGGATGATAACGCCTAGAGGGTTCACCTTACTAAACCACGTGTTTTCCTAGAATCGGTGCCGTAAGATGCAATTGGTGTGTGCACATGTATTTTTTATTTATTTTTTTTAACAAAGAAAACAAAATCCTAACTACAAGAGTTTTATAAAGAAAATAAGATAAGAAAAATATCTAACTACAACAATAAAATAAAATCCTATTCTAATTATGTACAATAAAATAAAAATCTAGAGAATAAGAATTTTTTCTAATTTGAATATTTACAAGAATAGATGAATATCTAACAAATAAAAATAAAATCTTGGGTTATCTTACTTACCTTTTTGACAAAAAAATTTTATTTTCTACTTTTATGCCAAGTTATCCTGCTCGCTAAAGAAGGTAAACTTTTTTTATTATTATTTTATCTAAGGGTTAAAACAGAGACCATGGATACTCCGGCGATTTCTCCAGCTTTATTCACCGATTTCACCATGGCTTCTCCTAGAGTTCCTTTCGTTTTTGCTTCCCTTTTGATTTGTTTTCCACGGTTTTCATTCTTCGTTTTCCTTTTCGGCATTTTTTACTTTGCTGCTTTTCGTTTTTTAGGGTTCCAGTTATTCCCTTTTCTTTTAGGGCTAGTCTACAGCTTCAATGGCTAGATCCACTAGAGCCTCCTCTTCTCGACAAATGGTGACAACAACCCATTCTTCCCAGGGGTCTTCGCAATCATCTTCTTCACCTTCTGTTACAGATGAAGCTGCTTTCGAAAATGGTTTTTGTCACTGTCCTTATAAGAGCCTTCATGGATGTCAGGATGGTGTTAAAGGTAGAGGTTATGCCAAAGGATCAATTTTGAGGCATTTACATATTCTTCACTTCTTTTCTGAAGATAAAAAGGCCAAATACAGGGAACTGATTGCTACGAATTTGCATATTATCATGCCTGGGAGAAAGTTCTCGTCTGCTTACGGATGTGGTTATGATGTAGATGTTTGCATTTACACGCCTGGAAGATGCCATGTAAGGGTCGAGAAGGGGTTGTTCATGGAGACGTTGTTGCAGGGTCATCCGACGGCGCAGTCGCATATTTTCTTATCCACGGTGTTGCTAAGCCTGTCGAGTTAAGTGCAGACTATTTGGGAACATCAGTTGATGTAGCATCTGATGTTTCAGTGAGTGATTGTGGAGCTGTTGTCGCAGAGCCTGTTGGATTTCTATCTAAATATTTGCTTAATGTCGTATTCCATCGACAATTCATCACGGTAACCAGCATTCCTCATCAGTGTCGTCTTTCCTTCTCAAGATCGCTGAAATCTTGCCTCAACAAGGTTATTATCAATCCTTCCAATCTGACTGCGTGGTTGCAGCTCATTTTGTTTCCCATCTGCATTCTGGCACTATACAGACCTAGAAGTTCAGCTGAAGCTAAATCTGGAAACCGAAAACACCTACAAGTTGCTGCCATTAACAAAGCTCTATCGATTTGGAAGGAAGCCAACGACTGTTTCTTACTGATTGACAAAATGATGGAACTTCCAGTTCGTAGTGCGTCCAAGCAGGCAAATGTTAAGAAACAGGGGTTAGATAATATGACAGCTTGCCGAAAGAAAATAAGTTGTGCTCATTTCGCCGCTGCGATTCGAATGTTGTCTTCAAATGGAGTTGCGCCCTGCAATGAGTAAACTTATTCCGAGTTGTAAGATAAACACCCAGCAGCGCCTCCTCCTGCGGTTCCTTGTGATGAGGTTTCAGTTGATCCAATTACTGCGGATTGCAGGGCTGTTATGGGGGCTATTAAGAGCTTCCCTAAGGGCAAATCGTGTGGACGTGATGGCCTGCGAGCACAACATTTAGTTGATGCGATGAGTGGAGAAGCGGCAACTGTTGACGATGATTTACTCTCTTCTATTACATGGGTTGTCAATATTTGGTTGGCTGGAAAAAGCCCTGCGGGTTTAGGTGAGTTTGTAGCTAGCGTTCCCTTAACACCGTTACTCAAGCCTGGGGGAGGCCTTAGGCCCATCGCAGTTGGCACGGTTTGGCGTAGACTGGTCTCTAAAGTGACGGCTTTCTCTGTCGGAAAGGAGATGACTTCTTATTTAGGTGATTGCCAATTTTGGGTTGGTGTACCTGCTGGGGGAGAGAGTATTTTACATGCTGTAAATGGTCTACTAGAGTTGAAAGGTCACTCGAATACGATGTCAATGCTTCTCATTGACTTTTCTAATGCGTTCAACATGGTGAGCAGATCTCAACTCATCAAGGAGGTCCGTCTTTACTGTCCAGGTATTTCTCATTGGGTAGAATTTTGTTACATGCGTCCTTCTAAACTCTACTACGACCAATATATTTTGTCTTCTGCCCTCGGAGTCAAACAGGGCGACCCTCTCGGTCCCTTGTTGTTTGCTCTGACTCTTCACTCCTTAGTGAAGACTATTTCTTCCAGTTGCAAGCTTGATTTGCACACTTGGTACCTAGATGATGGTACAATCATTGGTGATACTCTTGAGGTGTCCAAGGCCTTGCGCATGATAGAAACTGAAGGACCTGGTAGGGTTTTACATCTCAATGTAAAGAAAATGGAAGTCTTTTGGACTTCTAGTGATCCCAGAAGTATTTTTGATGATGTTTTCCCTCCTAAAATTGGTAGACCGTCTAATGGTGTTAAACTCTTGGGGGGTCATGTGAGTCTAGATTTGAACTTTATTAATGATATGATGTTGAATAGAGTGAACAAGATTGTTCAACTTATGACTGCCATAAAAAACTCAAGGATCCTTAAAGCGATATGATATTACTTCGCAATTGCACCGGTGTTTCTAGATTATATTTTGCATTGTGAATTACCAATCCTTCATCCCTTCAACAGGCCACTGAGCTTTTTGACGATCATTTGCTCAAGTACTTGAGACTCTTTGTCACTGGTGATGGTTCGGGGTTTGGTCCTATACAGCAGAGATTAGCTACCTTGCCCATCAAAGATGGTGGCTTGGGCATCTACACCATGGAAGACACCCGCACCTACTATTAGCTTGCTTCTCAAAGTCATACGGCTTCAATGCAAAAGGTGATCCTTGGTAACTTATCCTCAACAAACAAAGGTTCTGCTTATCAGTTGGCTCTTCAGAATTTCATTCAGGTATGTGGACTACATTCTTCTTATTGCGTCGATGATGATGCCCCCCTTTCCATGCATTCCCTGGCAATTACTTATTTTGATGCCATTAAGAGAATCCCGGACCAATTTTCTATGTCTGCAAGAGATTCCATTTTGTGGCAGTGTAACCAAGTTAAGCATGCACAAGATTATTTATTAGTTGTACCTTAGTGGGCTTAATCAATGCCTCAGGTCGAGACAATTTAGAGTTGTCCTTTGCTACCGCCTGGGTATCCCATTGTTTGTTGAGGATGGTTTATGCTCAAGTTGTAACAGATCTATGGATATTTTTGGTGATCACGCGCTTCATTGTACTAAGGATGTTGGAACTAAGTTTCGACATGATTTTCTACGTGATGTGATCGTTGAAATTTGTTACAAAGTTGGAGTACCTGCGCGCAAGGAAGTTTCCCTTGGGTTTCTGTCAGACGATGACAAAGACTTACGCCCTGCTTATATCCTCGTTCTTAACTGGGAAAATGGTCAAGATGTTTGCATGGATGTTACAGGGGTCTCTCCCTTCACAGGTGAAGGTACTCGTTCTTTTGTGCCTGGCAAAGCTATCTCTAGTGATGTTTCGCGAAAACACAATACTTGGATAAGTGTGTATCACATGGTTATGGTCTGGGTATTCTAGCTTTACCTTAGGCGAACTTGATGAGGATACGTTATGTTTTTTCAAGCGTCTGAAGTATTGCTTAGTTAGTAATGATGCTAGTAGTGGTTTTGGTAGCTTTATTTTTCATAGATTAGGTATTGCTATTCAAAAAGGAGTTGGACCCAGCTTGTTGCTAGGTTGCCAACCAAAAGTTTGTAATTTAAACATTTTGAAAAATATCATGTATATATTATTTAATATATTTAGTTTTTTTATAAAAGACAAAAATAAAAGAAAAATAAAATAAAATTCTAAACTATCATAATATTTAAAAATTTAATAGAAACTAAAAATAACAATTATCAGTCCCCGGCAGCGGTGCCAAAAACTTGATGGGATTTTAATTGTGCCGCAAGTGCACGGTTGTCGATAGGACAATATACAAATGTGGTTCATTCCACATGGACTAAATTTGTTACCTTTAATTTCTAATTAAATCATGTGAGACAAATAATAATATAAGATAAAAATTAATAAAATAAATAAATAAGAAAGACACCAGGGCTTTAATTCCACCACTATGTTGGATACTAGATTATTCAACCATTTTCTATAAAATTCTTTAACACTGATTCAAGGCGATTTAGGACACGAATATTTACGTCTTGGAAGGTAAAACATTATAACCCACTGTTTTGAACTTCTCAAAAAATACTAATAATTTATCTTCACTTAAAGTGTTGTTCTCTATGAATAGAATATAAACCCAATAAAATAAGCACGAGGACATGTGAAGAAAATTACTATCATTACAAAATGAGAACAAGGACCAAATTGAATTGTTATAGAAAAATAGTGGAAATCCTCTTGCATACATCATAGGGCTTCATCTAGCCCTAGTACAGAGTTATTCCATTACAAAAGCATAAAGAAAAGAAAAATCCTAAAACTATAATATTTCTCTGGACTACGGACCTCCCTTTTTCCATCTGCTTTAACCAGTATTTATAGTTTTCAAAGGAAACTACTTTCCTTTAGCATAACCATTACCACATCATTGCCCCTATGAGAATGCGCCATGTGTCAGGACAACACAAAATCCTCAAATAAGAATGTGCCGCGTGTCAAATAATATCTCATCATGAAGTCAACATTTTCTTTATTTGGAAAATATATTATCCTTTATATCCTTCTTTATTTTGTTTATTTTCTTCATTAAACAAAATATATTCAAATATCTTTTATCATAATTAATCTCTTATAATGGACTCCACACTTCTACACGCCGTGGCATACTTTTACTTGGCATGCTTACTACAGTTCCATATTCAAATATTTGGCCCAATAATTCTTCGTGTTTCCTTTTGGGCTTAACACATCAAATCACTCATTTCTCCTGCAGAATTCCGCATTTTAGTCCATAGAGCTTTATTTTCTAAAAAATGCAAAAATAAATAAAATCATCAAATATGTACAAAATAAAGAACTAAATAAATGTAAATTTGAGTAGTAAATATGTAAGAATTAAGCACTTATCAGTTACGAGTCTTTCGTTCTCCATTGTTGTACTACATTTTGTCCAGTCTCCATCTAGGATAGAAATTATGATTAAGGATGCAAGACCCAATATCTTACATGGGAATTTTGATTAATTATTCAAAGATTATGACCATTGATATCCGTGACCTGTAAGAGATTGTAGAAGAAGATACAGTAGTGTTAGAGCACTGCTCGGTCGAACTCGCAAGCATTGTTATCTCAAGCTTGTTTGTCAATGTTAGAGATCAAAACTATAAGTCTTGATTTCTAGTCTACTTATAGTTATGTCTCGGACTAGGATAGATTGTGTAGTTGAGCATTAGACTTCACGGCGTTCATCAATTGAAGACGAAGAACTACTAAGGAGAGCTTGTGGAACTTCATCAATAAAAGGTATGTGGAGACTAAAACTCGTCTATCACTTGGAAAGTCTATTTCTACTCTATATCCTATATCGAGACAAAAGTCGTATTACTATATAGTATTCAATTAAGCACATTTGAGATTTCGAGCTGAGTTTAATTCGCTTACATATTTCTCGAAATATGTGTTGGTAAGCTTTCGCTTCAACCAAGTTCATCTTATATTTTGGACGAAAGTCAAAACATGATCATGTGAATTTTTTTTTTTTTTTGATAATTCAAATATTTTTTTCATCAAAAAATATATTTACAACATAGTTTATGAGAAAAAAGGTCACAGCAACCCCAAAAACTAAAAAAAAACTATTTAAAACGATAATAAATAACATTTGGAAACTCAATTGAACCTAAAAAATCTGGTCGACCAGATAAGTCAAATATTGTATTCATCAAAAAATATATTTACAACATAGTTTATGAGAAAAGAGGTCACAACAACCCCCAAAAACTCAAAAAAAACTATTTAAAACGATAATAAATAACATTTGGAAACTCAATTGAACCTTAAAAATCTGGTCGACCAACAAAATGAAATCCAACTCCATTGTCTAATAAACAGCCACGCTTAGCCGTAACATCCGCTGCAAAGTTAGCCTCACGGTATATATGAACAAAACAAATTGAATCATACATATTCCTTGCATCCATCCACCTTTGTTGAGCAAACCAAGGAACTGAATTATCCTCCAAAGCTTTCATCACACTCGAGGAATCTGAATAAATCTAAATACGTCTACAACCCCATTGAAAAGCCCATTCAAGACCAAGTATAATTCCATACAGCTTCGCCATAGAATTTGACGCAATTCTTAAACCAATGCACATAGCTCCAACAACCTCACAACTCTCATTCCTTGCCACAACACCAGCTCCCCCCACCCCTGGATTGCCCCTTGAGGCTCCATGAGTACATAACAACAACTCATCATGGTTTGGAGGTGACCAATAACACTCCTTTGGAACTGAATTCTTCACCCTTTTGTAAGCAACACAGAAAAACTCCAACAACCGCAGATCCTCCATAGTATTGTGCATATAACTCTTCATTCTGATAGAGTATTCATGAATCAACCGGAAAGTCCTTTTTTTGAAAAAAAAAAGACCAACAAGGATTTTTTCTTCTCGTACACCTTCTTATTTCTTGTATACCAAAGTTCTGATTTCACCACAAGATTTTCTACCAGCCACAAGTCTTTAACAATACCACTACGTTACTTAGCTCCATTATAAGAATTAATCAAGTTATATTGAGGTTTAATCTTGAAAATACCTGCTAACCAGTCCCAAGCTCTTTTCGCAAAGCTGCAGTTCCAAATAACATGCTCAAGAGACTCCTCAGCGTTTTGACAGACGGAATATTTAGACGCAAGAGAGATTTTAAACCTACTGCGAACTTTGTCAAGTGTTGCACACGCTCCACGAACAAATTTCCAGTTCTGAGCCGCCAGGGAAGGATGAACAGTCCCCCTTCCATAACAAATTAGCCTCCTGCAAAATAGGATATTTAGTCCTAATCAACTCCCTAGCAGACCTGACCGGGAAAATTCCTTTCATGTTCGGCATCCAAATCCTTTTATCCAACCCATTCCGGATCCTTGGCAGCTGGTCCAGCACCACTCCAACATTCGTAAGGTCTTGTAAATAATCACCATGTAATTGACAAACTCCTTGAACTATAATGTTGCTTACCCTAGTTGTCCTATCCAAGTCTGTGCGGTTTAAAACATCAGCAATCGCCTCTGTCGCATACCATATGTCATAAAACAAGGAAGTGGACCTTCCACCTCAAATCAAGCATTTAGTATTATTACTCACATCTTGATGAACCCAACGAATGCCAAGAAAAATAGTTGATTTAACCCCTGCCAACTTGATCCTATCATCCTTGCAAGTGAATTTGGACTCCAAGAAACGAGCCCACTTTTTATTTGAAGATTTTATACTCCACCAAAGTTTCATAAGCAACACCTTGTTCATAGTTGTCAAACTAGTTATCTCAAGGCCTCCCTCCTTCACCGGACTGCAGATCTTATCATAACCCACCACAAAGGCTCTTGAAAGATTGGAATCTCCCGACCAAAGGAAATTACGAATCACATGCTCACATTGATGAATAAACTTTACTGACCACTTATACACAGCCATGTTGTAAATCGAGTAACTATAAAAGACATTTTTAATAAGCACCACTCTATCTTGGAAAGATAGCATCTTACCTTTCAAAACCGAAAGTTGGTCTTTTAGCTTGTCAACAACATTGCTGATATGCCTATACTTCTCCGCACCTGGTATCACTTTAACTCCCAAATAACGATCCGGAAAGTAAGTGATTCCCATGCCCAAGTAATTCGCAATGGATTGGCGCCTACTTAAAGACCCACCACCATAATAATCTTACTTTTTTCTCTACAAACTCTCTGGCCAGAAGCACACTGATAATCCTCAAGAAACTTTACCAAATTTGTCAAACTCTTCATATTTCCCTTGCAAAAAATCATAATATCATCAGCAAAGAATAAATGGTTGGAGCAATACCATTACGCCTTACCATGTGAGACATGTCTTTATTTTGAAAGAGCTTAGATGTTACGGCTGAGAACATCCTCTATCAAAACAAAGATAAGGGGAGCAAGAGGATCCCCTTGGCGCCAACCTCTGTTGATTTTGGAAAAACCTTCCGGATACCATTGAGAAGAATGGAAATACAAGCTGAATTCAAAATATTGAGAATCCAAGAACACCAATCTTCCGAGAAACCATATATTCGAAACACCTCTATAACAAAAGACCAGCTAACGGTATCAAAAGCTTGAGAAATATCAAGCTTAAGTCCCAAATTACCGTCTTTCCTTTTAATATGCAGCTCATTAACCATTTCCGACGCCATGCTAATATTTTCATGAATATTTCTTCCTTTCATAAAAGCAACTTGCTCCTCTGAAACCAGCTTATCCAAGACTTTACCCAGTCTAGTCGCCAAAATTTTTGTAAAAATCTTAAAGAAAAAATTACTTAGACCAATAGGTCTATATTTTCTTAAACAATCCGCACCCCTCACTTTCGCAAGCAAAAGGATGAGACTAGAATTAACCCCATTTGGAATTGTTTTATTTCTCCAACAATAATCAACAGCCTTGAACAAGTCCTGTTGAATTATATCCCAGCAATGCCTATAGAAGCAGCCTGAAAACCCATCCGGACCTGATGCACTATCCGCTTCCAAATAAAAAACCGCAACCTTGATCTCTTCCAAAGTAGGAATGGCATCTTACATCAAACTCTCCTCATGAGAAATAGAATCATGTCCATACTCAAACAAATGTTCCTCCACTGGAAGCTCTCCCCTATTGAACTTAGACTCATAATAAGACACCACATGTTCCCTGAGTTGTTCCATATCATTAATAACCGTCTCATCCTCAGCCTTCAGTTCTGAGATGGTATTTGCACTACGCCGAATGTTTATGTTGTTATGAAAATAAGAAGTGTTGCTAGACCCTTCCAATAACCACTCATTACGAGATTTTTGTTTTAGCATAATGTGTTGTTGCATACGCACTTCTTGAACAGCCACCAAAGCATCCTTCACCACATTCAGTTTAGCAACATCATGCGGCTCCTCATCTGAATTTCGGCTTGCTACCTCAAATTTGAGCTGAGCTTGTTTAAGTCTAGCATTAACTTTACCAAAAACAACTTGGTTCCATAGCTTGATTGCTTCTTTCAAACGCTACTTGAAAGGAAAAATAAAGTCTGGATTACCATAACTCGGACGTTCCAAGAATCCTCCACCATCCCCAAAAAACCATGATGAGCAAATCACATTTTCTGTATCCGGAAAGGAGCACGCGTAGGTCTAGGAGCTACAAAAGAAAAACCAATAAGAGTCGAAATATCAGAAACTTCCCTAGGAAGAGCTTTACACTGCCAATTCGAAAACTTCATAAGCCAAGGTTCATTAATAACTGCACGATCTAGTTTGCTAATAATTCTACCAACACCTGACTGGCCATTAGTCCAAGTAAACTTTGAACCCAACGAATCAGCCTCAAAAAGGTCATTTTCTTCCAACCAGTCGCTAAACTCATTAATACAAGAAGTACGTGGTTCTATATCGCCTTTCTTTTCATCTTCACGAAGAACACAATTAAAATCTCCTAGAACAAGCCAAGGAGTAGTAGAATCCACTCCAGAAAGTTGACTCGATAACCTCCTTCTAAAAACTTGTATATAGCTAGCATGAACAAAAGATATAAAAACACCTTCCGTCTTCACAGTAACAGCCTGCTTTGTCATATTTATCACAACTGTCTCTTCAATATCTTCATTCCAAAGAACCCAGAGATTACCCAAAGAACTTGTAGTAGAATTATGAATCGCCTTTTTAGTAAAACCAATCAAATTAAGATTGTTCATCACATTAAAAGTGTACTGAATTTTTGGCTCAACAATACAAAGAATCGTCGGTTTAAACTCAAGTACTAAATCTCGTAACTTTAGACCTGCTTCCACCTTCGCCACCTCATTGATATTCCAAAAGAGCACATCATTAGGAAATTGCCTTGTTTTGAGTATTAGTTACCTTTGGAACCTGAGTTGAATCTGGTGCACCCTTTAAGACCTGGTGACCTTCTTTTTCGAACTTTGATTCCTAAATAATTTAGATTAGTTTCCGAGCCCGATTTAGGTTCCACAGTGCATGCATGTTCGGAAACCTTTACACGTGCATGCTTCCTTTTCTCCTTTATCTTCCTTTGCTCATCAGGTAATTCACCCTACAATTTTCCTTTTATCCCAGCAGAAACTTGTTCCGGCATAATATCCTCATCAGAACTCTCTTCTGATATATCTTGGTTGCCAGTTGGCTGAGTAGAATCATCATCCAACTCATCATTAAGCACATTAAATTTGTTCGGAGACAAAACCACTTCAGTTTCCATAACAACATTATATATTGGGGTTTGCACAATATTGTCAACCACCGTATCTTGTGGTTGTTGATGTTGCCCATCTGTTGCAACAGGAGTAGAAGAAGAGCTAGCACAATTCGTATCAGTGTTTGAGCGATTAGTTCTTGCCAATTCATCACTCGTAACTGACTTAGCATTCGAGTATTTCCCACTAACACCTTACTAGCTAAAACATTTTTCGCAGCTAAAGTTTGATTAGCTTTCTCAAAAGCCTCAGACGCAGCTCGAAAAGATGCTTCAGAAGAAGCTAACTCAGCTTCAAGCTGGATAGTTTCCTCCTCACTACCAGCATTCTCCTCAACAGTAATAGGCTTATTTACACCATCTGTACCAGCAACTATCGTAATATTCTTTCCAGCATTCTCCACAACAGAAACCTCACCCGTACCAGCAGTATTCTTACCAGCACGATTCCTCCTTCTATTTATTTTAGTCTGCCAACCTTGCGAGGAATTACCCTTATCATTGTTGACAACTTGTTCTTCCTTCTTAGTTTTCATTTTGCAATCCTCATCAAAATGACCAATGATACTGCTATGCATACAAAATTTTGGTGATTTTGCAATGTCAACATATTGCCAGAAAGTGCGACCACCAGCAGTAAGCCGAATCCTATTCGGGATGTGTTTCGCAAAATCTACATCAACCAAAACAGAAGCAGAATTTCCAAACTCCAGATTTAGGGTTCTTTGATCAACCACTGTTGGATCGCCCATAACTTTCCCCATTGATAACAAAGAGTGTTACGTCCATAATTCAACATGAAGACCCAGAAAGTGAACCCATACTGCTGCATGGGAAGTATTCTGACGTTCAGGATCGAAGCCAGGATACCAATCCATCAATCTCAATTCTTGTTGATTAAATAACCACTTTGTATTACGAATTCTCGCCTTTGTTTGCTCATCCTGTAGCATAATAACGAAAAAACCTTTGCTCGTAGACATGAACCTAACAGAATTAGGGTTTATCTGCCACTGAGCAATCAAACTCTTCTTAACGTCCACAAACTTCAGACCTGTGAAGTTCAGACATGCAATGAGACTGTATTCAAAATCCCTACATCCTTCTTGATAGAAATCTGCGGGAATGACTAAAGATGGTTCACCATCTATTAAAGATGGATTTGGAAAAATATTGATATCAACAGCCGTTGGCTGTAAAGTTTGTTTTGCTTTTACTGTATCTACAAAAGACTGTGTTGATTTAGTACCATTCTCAAGAAGTAACGGTGTTTCTCCCATGATCAATAATCAAAATCAAGCAAAAAAGAAAAAATCGCACAAAACCCTAAGGGAGTCGCCATATTTTCTCTCTCCTCCCATCATCATGTGAAAATTGTCGAGTAACATCTTAAATGGTTTGTGTGATACAATCATTTGGTGTAGACTTGAAATGTTTCGTTATGATTATTTCAATAACTTGAAAATTGCTTTGATGCTAATACTTGTGAAAACGGCTATTGTCAATGATAGACGCATTTATGTGTCTATTTTTTTTTCTCAATTATATGTATTATTAGTGCTCGATTTTATACTTATTTGGCTTTTTATGTTTTTGTAGGTGTTTTTGGAGAAATAAGCTCTTGTGGAGAAACTGGCTCGCAAAAGTGGTCCCGGGAGAAAATTATTAAAGGAACCCAGAAGACGTACCACATGCACCCTGAAAGTATGTTGGAGATACCCCAGAAAAGTTATGTTTACACCCCAGAAGAAATGCTAAAGGGACCCCAGAAGTGGATAAGGGGTACCCAAATTAATAACGGGCACCTCACTACTAAACGCACCCCATCAGAGGATATGGGGCGACCATCTTCATCATTTGAAAACAAAAGTTTGGCGGGAATTCCCTCTTTTATGTGCGTAATATCCTGTGAAAATTGGTGATGAGTTTTAGTCGGAATTTTTGGTAGATTTGGATTGGGAGAATCCTGTTTCGATTAAACAGGAAGGGTACGTGACTCAGATTCTAAAAAAAGGGATAAATACGCTGGTTTGATAAAATAGAGAAGAAAGTTGCTCAGGGATTCTTTTTGGTTTATTCCGGGAAGATATGGGAGGAGATTTGATTGGATTTTTAATCGGATATCTCCCTATACAACCAAAACATGGATGATAAGTGTTTTGAAATCGATAAAAAAGGAAGTTATCATAATTATTCTCGTAAAACAGGGAAGGAGTGGTTCTGTCATATTTGGGAAGTAACGTGAAGATTAAGAGAAGATATTCCCCAAGAATCGATCCTATGAAATCCCCTATGACAATTGGATTAATCAACAGACGCGTAGAGGAAGAGAAAAAAAGAAAATATTCGTGACTTTTAGGGAAAGTAAAAAAAGAGATTTCTCGTGATATCTTTGGAAGATTTAAAGCATGTTGCGTATAAATAGTTTGGGTGCATTTCCAGAGAGATTGTCGAGAGTTTGGGGTCGATACGGAGGATTATGGAGGCTGCAGCGGCGGAGAAATAAGGGTTACAGGAAAGTACCCTGCTGCTGCTGAAGAAGAAGGAGACGAAGAACATTGACGCACACAGACAATCGCAGTTCTGCTACACCAACGAACTATCGTTCATCTACAGTCTTATTTTTGTAATAGTGGTTCTGTAGCATCTATAACTGTTGCAAATCCGCTGTAGTATTATTTTCTTCAATAAAACACCTATTTGAGCTATGGATTATTATCTTGAGCAAGTGTATGACTTCATGAGCTAAACTCCAACACTGGGACGACGGAGGAAGCCATATTTCATGCATGTGGTAATTATATTTAATTCTTGTATGACTACTTGACTATTATCAATCGTTTTATGATTTTTCTTAATTGATTGTGATGTCGTATGATGATGTATGCTTGGTCTAAGTGCTTTGGATGCGTCATGCTAGTGATTTACAGTCAATCTTTTAAAAATCTACCTTGGCAAAGAATTAGAGTCAATTTATTTGAGCTATAATTGTTTGGAATAAATATGTGAATCGCATGAATGAGTTTATGATGGAATCCCGAGTCTCAGTACCTCTCGATATTGTGACATCTTTTGTATATATTTTTTAGTATTTTCGTCTAAACTATAATCTTTACAAGTCTGAGAAACGAACCATATTCTTACCACTTCAAAACCACATCATTTTTGGTGCCGCCGACGCGGACTTGTATTTAAGTTTTAGGTTTTAGGTTTATTTTTGTTTTATTTTTGTTTTTTTTGTTCTTTTTTACTCCTTTGGTATTTTATTGATTCTTTTCAGATCTGGAGCGAAGCTACAAGGAAAGAAAAAGTGCTATAAAAGGAAAGCATCGCTAAATAAGGAAAGAAAAGAGGAGTCCAAAAGGAGTGAAGAAGATTTTATTTTTACTTTTATTTTTTTTAGACTTTTATTTTTAGAAACTGTATTAGGGTTTGCTTTGTTGTAATTTTTCTTTTTATTCTTGGACATTCTTTTTGGACTTGGCCATTATTATTATTTTTAAAACCCTAAGGAATGGTTGATTTTAAATAAAATTGCTGCAGGGAAGGATGACAATTACGACACTGTCTCAGCCCCTCGGGTTCGTACACTGACATAGGAGTTGGTGGCCCGAGTCGACTACAACCGATTCGTCGCCCGTCTAGTACGGGAGGTAAAATTCTTTCCACCCACGAATCCCCTGTCAGTGGGTTTTGTTTTGTGTTGAAGCTCTGAAAGCATAAACACAGATACACACGTGCACAACATTATTGCATCGTCTGGCACTGATTATTAGGAAAACACGTGGGATAGTACGGTGAACCCTCTGGGGGTTATCATCTGAAACACTACAAGCCTTAGCCTCATACCTTTGACCAGTCTATGACTGTATGTATATTTTTCTAAAGGTAAACCAAGCCTACCCAAAATAGTGAACCCCAGCATTTGCATTTGCACGTACACAGATTATGTCGAACTGGTATTGTAATAGCCAATACAATGAATATCCGCCTGATTTTTAAAATGGACATTACAACTTTGACCATAGTGTAAATAGTGGTTGGGAACATCAACCTTTTCAAGCTTTTGGTTCATTCCAGGGCGAGCCCAATTACTATTCGCACACCCACCAGTCATATGAGCAAAACAATCCTTATATTTCTCT
This sequence comes from Papaver somniferum, assembly GCF_003573695.1. Lineage (NCBI taxonomy): Eukaryota > Viridiplantae > Streptophyta > Magnoliopsida > Ranunculales > Papaveraceae > Papaver > Papaver somniferum. The sequence goes on from NC_039364.1 coordinate 252,357,412, forward strand.
AGAAGAGGATTTCGAGAGTCATACCTTATTTATGAAGGAAACCTTTAATATTCCTGATGAGTCCCTGAAGCAGTCAACTAAGATGTCTCTAGATGAGTCTCTCAAGCGATTTACTGAGAATACAAATAGGATTGTGAAAAAACTGGCTCAAGATAGTCTTAGTTTTCGGTATAGTGTTTCCAATACTACCCCAGAAAATAAGGATAGTTTTTATTCACATAATCAAGATGACGAGGTTAGAATTGGTAACACTACCTTTTTAGACGAGGTTCAACCATTTTCATGTTATAACAATGATGACTATGATGAGGATAGTGCTGAGGAAGAATCTGAAATATGTAGGCTTAGTGATCAGTAATTTCTTACCCCAATTGAGCTTCAAGAAAATATTATTTCTAGTTCAGATCCTAATAATTTTAATAATTATTCACCTATTCAAAAAGACGAGGATTTGACTAGAGATACCCCTGTTTTAGACAATGTAGTATTTTCTTTTGATTACCAGGCCGATAATGGTTTAGAGGAACGAGTTTATTCTGAGAATACTATTTTAGAGTCTAGCGATTTTGAAACAATAGTCTTAGACAAAGAAGATGAACTCTTAGAGCTTTTAAATATGAGTGAGGATGCATCACCTGAGTATAACCTAGAAAAAGAAATTGACTATTTTTAGGATTATGACGATCTCGAAATTAGGGAAATTGTAACTAGTCTATCTAGAGACACCCAAAATTCTAAGTTTGTGGTGATTATCATTCTCCATGTACCTTACCTTTAGCTCTTACAGACATCCCACACTCGGGACTTGACATATGTACCTCTACCATTTTAAAAGATCATCTTCAGACATGTTTTCCTGAACCTAATGATGTCCAGGAAGAAGTCCAGTTGTTAAAAACCCATCCTCTGGTTGATGTGGTTTACCCAGGCTATGATACCCAGATTGATTTTGTTTTCCCGCCAAAAATATTTTTCAACCGATTGTGGGAACGTATGAGTTTCAAATGTGTCAGTTATTAAGTTTTGAGACTAAGCCTAAGTACTTTAGGAGATTAGAATCATCACATTTTCTTAAGAATGACCACCACTCTCAATGTGGTCAATGGTGTGAGTCAAATCCGATTAACTTAGATGATTCCTCAATTATTCGGGTTATATTATGTGCTTCTAAGTTCTTATTTGAGTTTTTCCAGACTTTACAACCTGATAAATCGGATCTTACTTATGATGAGGTGCAGCCCATGAAAGTATTTTATTTAGACCCCTTTATAGAACCTGAACCTGAACCACAACTAGATGTAGTTGTATTAAACAGGAAACTAGGAAAACGTGTGCTATGTTTATTCACTTTCTTATTTTGCTACAGTTTCAGTTTCCTTTTATCTGTGATAACACATGTTGATGCAGATGATCCACTATTGTTTCGGTTATTGCTATACGATTCGAGGTGATTAATTCTTTCTTATGTCTGGATGAAGACGTTAAACTTAGCACTTCTTGGGAGGTAACCCATACTCATACAACACGGTAATATCTTTCCTTAACTCTTTTCCTTTGAATGGTAACAGTTTCTCCTTGTTCTTCCTTTTAATTTTATCTTTAGAACATTGAGGACAATGTTAGATTTAAGTTTGGGGGTATGGGAGAAACTTTTTAGTTGCATTATTATACTTCAGAGCCTAGAAATTTATGCATATTAAGGATGGCACTAACCAATCTAAGTGGATGGAAGCATCTTGATTGTAGGAGTTGAGGAACCAATCTGAGTAGATGGAAACATCTAAAGAGTCTACTCATAAAAGCACATAGCTCAGGTGTTAGACATAACATGATAGTTTCACCGTATCTCGGAATCATCTCATTACTTCTATTTTTATTTTTTGCACAATTTTTATGTTGATGTCTGCTGGGTTGAAATAGGGTGATTGAGTTACTAATGAAAAAAAAGAAGAAGAAAAAAAGAAAAAAAAAAAGAAATTGAGACCAGACCAATCGGAATAAATTCAATAATGTCGACCACTGGAACCCTTGTTATGCCAGTTGTGTTGACCTAGAGTTAGGATTATCGACCACTGGTTCCCTTATATATGCTAGCTGTGTTGATATTAGTCAAGACCAGTATGTCAATCCATTAGGTCATAGGATTCATCTTGGCATTGACGTTCATTCGCAACCATCGATTTCTATTTCCATCTTCTGAATCTATTCATGTGATTTGTTTGATTCTGGATATTGATGTCCATAGCGCGACTATCTGAGTAGAGCTTTGTCGCTTATATATGAATTTTAGTATGCTTGAGTGCAAACTCGTGTACAACAATTGGAATTTCGCATCAGGTTACTTCTTCCTGTAGTCAATGAGAGTATGCCAACCAAGGAGGTTCTTTAGTGCTATTCCAAGGTTCTGCATAGATAGTTAGGGTCTGGAGTAAAGGTTTTGTGGGTACATCTCTTGTAAACCCTCCCGAGACTATAACTCGGCCACTAGGGCCACCTAGGGTTTAAAGGCTTGTTGCACATGCTAAGTGCAATCGCGATGCCTGCGACAGTGAGTTAGGATTTTATTTTATGAATTAGATTTGCTCGAGGACTAGCAAATAATAAGTTTGGGGGTATTTGATAGACGCATTTATATGTCTATTTTGTTCTCAATTATATGTATTGTCAGTGCTCGATTTTGTACTTATTTGGCTTTTTATGTTTCTGTGGGTGTTTTTGGAGAAATAAGCTCTTGTGGAGAAATTGGCTCGAAAAGTGGTCCCGGGAGAAAATTATTAAAGGAACCCAGAAAGACGTACCACAGGCACCCCGAAAGTATGTTGGAGATGCCCCAGAAAAGTTATGTTTACACCCCCAGAAGAAATGCTAAAGGGACCCCATAAGTGGATAAGGGGTACCCAAATTAATAAGGAGCATCTCACTACTAAATGCACCCCATCAGAGGATAGGGGGCAACCATCTTCATCATTTGAAAACAACAGTTTGGCGGGAAATCCCTCTTTTATCTGCATAATATCCTGTGAAGATTGGTGATGAGTTTTAGTCGGAATTTTTGGTAGATTTGGATTGGGAGAATCCTGTTTCGACTAAACAGGAAGGGTACGTGACTCAGATTCTAAAAAGAGGGATAAATACGTCGGTTTGATAAAACAGGGAAGAAAGTTGCTCGGGGATTCTTTTTGGTTTATTCCGGGAAGATATGGGAGGAGATTTGATTGTAGTTTTAATCGGATATCTTCCTGTACAACCAAAACAGGGATGATAAGTGTTTTGAAATCGATATAAAAGGAAGTTACCATAATTATTCTCGTAAAACAGGGAAGGAGTGGTTCTGTCATATTTGGGAAGTAACGTGAAGATTAAGAGAAGATATTCCCCAAGAATCGATCCTATGAAATCCCCTATGACAATTGGATTAATCAACAGACGCGTAGAGGAAGAGAAAAAAAGGAAATATCCGTGAATTTCACAGAAAGTAAAAAAAGAGATTTCTCGTGATATCTTTGGAAGATTTAAAGCATGTTGCGTATAAATAGTTTGGGTGCATTTCCAGAGAGATTGTCGAGAGTTTGGGGTCGATACGGAGGATTATGGAGGCTGCAGCGGCGGAGAAATAAGGGTTACAGGAAAGTACCCTGCTGCTGCTGAAGAAGAAGGAGACGAAGAACATTGACGCACACAGACAATCGCAGTTCTGCTACACCAATGAACTATCGTTCATCTACAGTCTTATTTTTGTAATAGTGGTTCTGTAGCATCTATAACTGTTGCAAATCCGCTGTAGTATTATTTTCTTCAATAAAACACCTATTTGAGCTATGGATTATTATCTTGAGCAAGTGTATGACTTCATGAGCTAAACTCCAACACTGGGACGACGGAGGAAGCCATATTTCATGCATGTGGTAATTATATTTAATTCTTGTATGACTACTTGACTATTATCAATCGTTTTATGATTTTTCTTAATTGATTGTGATGTCGTATGATGATGTATGCTTGGTCTAAGTGCTTTGGATGCGTCATGCTAGTGATTTACAGTCAATCTTTTAAAAATCTACCTTGGAAAAGAATTAGAGTCAATATTATTTGAGCTATAATTGTTTGGAATAAATATATGAATCACATGAATGAGTTTATGGTGGAATCTCGAGTCTCAGTACCTCTCGATATTGTGACATCTTTTGTATATATTTTTTAGTATTTTCGTCTAAACTATAATCTTTACAAGTCTGAGCAATGAACCATATTCTTACCACTTCAAAACCACATCAATCATCCTCTAAGAAAGTTTCAATGATTGAAATAGGGTTTAGAACTATTGAATTATGATAATAGTATGCATTCTTGCATGTATGTGATCCATGACCGGAACTATAGTACCACTACACGTATGCGTACTTGTAGTTGTGACATTCCGGGTACCAAGTACACATACCGGTACGCATACTTGCGTAAGGTATATGTCCGGGATTTTTTTTGGGTTTTGGAAGTGTACTAAGATATGCGTACTCGTTTGCATACTGGTGAACCCGAACTCAGACCGGCTACTTAAGTATGCGTACCCGTTTGCATACTTGAGTGGTTAAAGTTCTAAAATCGGTTATGACGTGAACTAATACATTTATATATTAAGGAATGCATTCTTTGAAAACCGTGGCTATAATGTTCATAAATTGATTCGAGTGAATCAAACCGATTTTGCTTCAATTGTGTTCTTGTATACTTCTATGAGAATATATAAATTGAAAAAATCTTTAACTAGTTAAATTTGAATCATTTGAACTAGTTATGGTTAAGATGAATAAGGTTGATATGAGTGTGTTCATATAGCTAACCTCAGTTAACTACTGTTGAGCCAACATGGTGTACACGTTTAGGTACGGTTACTTAAACCTAAATGAAGGTACATTTCATTTGTGTATAACAGGCTAAGTTCGATCTAACGGTTGAAAGATATTAGCTTCAATCTAATATGTTTTTCATCTAACGGTAAATATTGAATGCTTTGTTGCCAAGGTAACTTATATTGCAAACCCTGATTTGAAAACTATATAAAGGAGAATTCTAACAAGTGGGAAACCTAATCCCTACACCTCCTGTGTGATACTAGTTGCATAAGATAGAGTCGATTCTCTTTTAACCTTATGTTTTTCACAAAACCCTATAGGTTAACGACTTGAAGACTTCATTGGGATTGTGAAACCAGACCAAACTATTTTCTCTGTAGTTGTGTGTTCTGATCTTACTTCTACTATCGTGATTGAGTATTATATTTGCAAAGATTTGCTTGAGATTTATCTCCGATAGGTAAGATTAAAAGTAGTCACAAACATCTTCGTCTCATCGTTTGTGATTCCACAATATCTTGTTTCGCTACCATACGATTAAGATTATTGTGAGGTTGATAATACTAGGTTGTTCTTTGGGAATATGAGTCTGGTTTATCAATTGGTTCTTGTGCACCTTGATTTATCAAAATACGGAACAATACTCATAGATATTTCTGTGGGAGACATATTTATCTATTCCAATAGACTTTTCTGTGTGAGACAGATTTGTTTATCAAGTCTTCGACTTTGGGTCGTAGCAACTCTTGGTCGTGGGTGAGATCAGCTAAGGGAATCAAGTGCGTAGAATCCTGCTGGGGTTCAGAGACATAAGGAACGCAAATGTACCTTGATCAGTGTGAGATTGATTAGGGCTCAACTATATTCCAGTTTGAAGTTCATTGGTAGTAGGCTAGTGTATGTAACAACTTAATACAGTGTGGTGTTCAAAGCTGGACTAGGTCCCGAGGTTTTTCTGCATTTGCGGTTTTCCTCGTTAACAAAATTCTGGTGTCTATGTTATTTCTTTTCCGCATTATATTTTGTTATATAATTGAAATATCACAGGTTGTGTGTTGAATCGGTCAATTGGTAAATCCAACCTTTGGTTGTTGATTGAAATTGATTGATCCTTGAACATTAGTCTTTGGTACCGTTCAAGTTGCTTCTCGTACATTCAATCGGGCTCGCAAATTCGTATTTGTTGGTTGCAGATTGAATTGAGAAACAGAGATATAAACTCTTTGATATACTTTTATCTAGATTGAGTCTGATTGTCTAGTTGACTCTCTTGAAAGTATATACTGGAGTTTGTCTATTTAGATTGCCAAACGAAATATTTGGTGTGGTTGTTAGACCCCAGCTTTTTCAATTGTTATCAGAGCAGGCCAACACTATAAACCTAATAAGTTTGTGTTTGACTAATCCTTAAAGTTTGTCCTCATGGGAAATTTCTTTGGGAAACTTGCTCTTGGCATCTGTAACGCACGCCAAAATTCTTTAAAGATTGTTCAAATATTATTATGGACCGGACCTTTGGTTTCTCATGATAATCTCATTCCATCTAAGGCTTTGGTAAACTTAGATGATGTGAAACAATCTAGAGGAAAAATTAAAAGTTCTTCTAATAAAGGAAGGTTGACAAAACGTTGTCTACGCTTAAAGATATGGAATCTCACTAGATTAACTCTTAATCTATTCGAGGAATACTATCGTGATGGATCAATTGACAAAGATCTATTTAGAGCATTTGAGAACGTTTTTAGATTCTTAGAAAAAGTTAATTCGATTAAGAATAAGAATTTTTCTGATAAAAGTTTTTACCTGTCAAATCATGTATTCATGATGTACGAAATACGCTTACTACCAACTCATGTGAGATCGATAAAAAGATGTCTGTTGAGTTTGGTGTAGGTTCTAATTGTCGAAAAAAGTATTTTCTTGGTTGTAAGAAAAGCAATTCAAAAAATCCTATTAACCCTGAGTATCATCATTACTTTGATTATACTACTGGTACAATTCACAAATATCAACCGGAAAAGTTGCATGAGAATCTCTCTGCACAGGTCGCCTCTTGGTAACAAGCTTGGCTCTACCCCGTTTGTATATATCTTGAGATGGGGCAAGTGACGGTTGAGTTTTTTTATGCTTGGGTTATTTTTTTTTTCTTTTCTCTTCTTTCCAAGAGAAATTAAGGTGTTGAAGTTCTTCCTACTTTCTGTTACTGCACGGTACTGATCCTCTCAGTGTGCGAACCTTGGATTAAGAAATCCTGCTTTTCTTTTGTGGGTCACGGTTCAGGAACGGGTCCAAGCCCATCAGCTGGTATATAAAGGTAGTGGTACGCGTACCCTTCTTCTACCTCCCTTCTTGTCCGCGTTCGTGAACTCTTCTAGGGTTCATGATTTTTCTCCATTAAATCACCTTTGGAGATCAAAAAGTAAAAGGGTTTTCAAGGAACATACCAAGTAAGTCTTCTCTTTCTCTAATCTCTCTCAATTTCTATATCTCATGAGGAATTTCAAGGTTTCAAAAGAGGTTTCAAAAAACTTGGGTTCTTCATCTTCTTCTAGCATGAACTTACCTATAGATCAAAATTCCATTAGGATTAGATTTTTCAATGATTCTTGTGTCAAGGTGCTTGAAAAGATTTCATCTAATGGGTTTGTTCTAGAAAAGAAATTGGATTTTGTTAGTGGACATAAAGAATATTTGGTATGTTTTGAAAAATTTAATCTTGGGAATATCTTTGATGGTCTTGGTGAAGGTTTTCACACTCTTACAAGAATCTTCTATGCTAACATCCATAATGTTAATGATGAAACCATGGAATCCAAGACCATGATAAATATATAGAGATATGATTCTTTTTAATAGAGAGTTGATTTGAAGGATTACCAAAATTCCCTTAGGGAGTTTTCGCCTTCCAAGACCTAGTCGTGAAAGACCATCTTATGAAACATTTCTAATGGTGTTTCTGGTAAGAGTATTGATTGGAATGAAGGAAAATTTCCTACTACTCATCTTAGTCTTGCCTTGATGTCTTTTGGAAAACTTGGTATTTCTAATCTTTGTCCCTCCACGATTGAGAATTCTCGTTGTGGTCGTGAGTTTGCGGAGTTGGTTTATTTCCTTGAGTTGGGAACTCAAAGTCTCAACATTTGTGGGTTTATCATTATCAAATATTGTCGATGACGTCTTCCAACAAGAAGTTAGGCCATCCATGCTTGATTGAGCAAATTTGTCGCACCTTCTCCATTTCTCCAATTGGAAACTCTATTGGAACCCCAAGCTTGTTCCCCTTGTACTTTCAAACGTATGAAGGAGAATGCTTGCAAAAGACAAAGATGTGATACTCTTGTTGGCTCGTGTGATTCTTCCTCCATGAAGATTCTTCACCAAATTCACAAGGGTGTTTGTAAAACTGAAGCCAAGGTAAAGTGTGTACAAGAACAATTACTTGTGATTGCTACTAAGTTTCCTAAAATCAAGGAGGACATGGATAAGATTCGTACCACTTTTATGGTCTCCGATGATGAAGATGATAATTATATTTTTGCGTGCTCTTTTGATTACTGTCTAGGAAACTTCTTATGAGAATTTATTCTTGTGTTTATAAGAAGGATAACTAGGGTTTGGAATAACCATTATTGTGAGTACACAGAGCTATTGCCAACGTTTTCATCTTGCAATTTTTTAGATTTATTTATTTAAATTCTAAGTTATTTGGAAGATGATTTTTGCAGTATTAATCTTTATGGTTTTATATATTGCAAATTGTTGGGATATGTTGTATACGTCCGTGAACCTTGACTGCCCCATATTTGTTCAAAAGTTAATTCTATTACATGTCGGTATGAAAGTATTGATAAAAGATAGAATGAACTTTTGACTACAAAAGTTAAGCCTATTATGTCATTATTTGATGGAATATAGGATGCACTTTTTCTTACGAAGACTAAGTCTATTACATGTCATTGTGTAAATAGTGATGAAAAATAGAATGAATCTTTGATTATTCCGCAGTATTGGTCTTTCCCTGATCCACATCTTTGTGTATTACTGTGTTGCTCCGTAAGTTCGTTTATGTTGAGCATGACCAATTGAATTGGTCATTTTCCTTGTGGTTAATTCAATTGAGATTTTTGGATACAAATTCATGTTTCATGTGATTTGTTAATATCCAAAGAAATCCTTCCTTTCTTGTACAAGTAAGGTCGCTCTTGTTGTTCTTTCGGGAATGACATTTTATGGGGGAGAGTTCTTAATTGAACTTGTGCTTAATTTCCAAATCTTTGTGAGGAGTGCGGCTGTGGAATATTGTAGGTGTTATCTTGTATCTTTATAAACTCCTTGATGAATACACTAAGTTTCGACTATGTGAAATCATCGAAACAAGTTGGTATGTTGTTCTCTTTTGGTCATGAAGTATCTCTATGAAAATTTCATGAGGATCCCACTAGTTTTCGTACCTTTGCCAATTTATATTGACAAAAAGGGGGAGAATTAATGTGTAGTTCACACTACAATTACATATGGTTTACGGATTATTATGTAAGGGGGAGTGGTTTTCATTGTGAGATGAAGTATTGACTAAGGGGGAGTGGTACATATCACCATAATATTGTTGTCAAAGTTGTGATACAATTGAACTTTGATATTGTGTAATAATACTATGACACTGTATAACAATGATTGAGAGCAACTATTTTCTCATTGATATTGTTACGGATCTTCAACAACTATGATGCTGAGTTGAACACATTTGGAATCATTGGAGTACTTGGAAGTGACGAAGATTTCGAGTAATGTTGAAAAACCAAGGAGATTAAGCATTTGGATGAGAAGCTACAAAGTTTATTTATTTTGTAATCCATATGTATTGATAGTTTTGTCACTAAAATTGACAAAGGGGGAGATTTTTAAAGCACTGCTCGGTCGAACTCGCAAGCGTTGATATCTCAAGCTTGTTTGTCAATGTTATTGATTAAAACTGTAAGTCTTTATTTCTAGTCTACTTATAGTGATGTCTCGAACTAGGATAGAGTGTGTAGTTGAGCATTAGACTTCACGGCGTTCATCAATTGAAGATGAAGAACTACTAAAAAGAGCTTGTGGAGACTAAAACTCATCTATCACTTGGAAATTCTATTTCTACTCTATCTTCTATATTGAGACAAAAGTCGTATTTCTATATAGTATTCGATTATGCACATTTGAGATTTCGAGCTGAGTTTAACTCGCTTACATATTTCTCGAAATATGTATTGGTAAGTTTTCACTTTAACCAAGTTCATCTTATATTCTTGACGAAAGTCAAAATATGATCATGTGAAAATTGTCGAGTAACATCTTACATGGTTTGTGTGATACAATCATTTGGTGTAGACTTGGAATGTTTCGTGTGATACAATCATTTGGTGTAAACATCTTACATGGTTTGTGTGATTATGTCAATAACTTGAAAATTTCTTTGATGCTAATAGTGTGTGAAAACGGCTATTGTCATCCTCTAAGAAAGTTTCGAAGATTGAAATAGAGTTTAGAAGTATTGTATCATGAACATAGTATGCATTCTTGCATGTATGTGATCCATGACCGGAACTATAGTATGCATACCCGTATGCGAACTTGTAGTTGTGGAATTCTGGGTACCAAGTACACATACCGGTACACATACCTGTTTAAGTTATAGGTCCGGAAATTTATGCTGGGTTTTGGAAGTGTACTAAGGTATGCGTACCCGTTCTCATACTGGCGAACCCAAACTCAGACCGGCTACTTAAGCATGCGTACCCGTTTGCATACTTGAGTGGTTAAAGTTCTAAAATCGGTTATGACATGAACTAATACATTTTTATATTAAGGAATACATTATTTTCAAACCATGGCTATAATGTTCACGTATTGATTCCAGTGAATCAAACCGATTTTTCTTTGATTGTGTTCTTTTATACTTCTATGAGAATATAGCAATTGAACAACTCTTTAACTAGTTTAATTTGAGTCATTTGAACTAGTTATGGTTAAGATGAATAAGGTTGATATGAGAGTGTTCATATAGCTAACCTCGGTTAACTACTGTTGAGCCAACATGGGGTACACGTTTAGGTACGGTTGCTTAAACCTAAATGAAGGTACATTTCATTTGTGTATAACAATCTAAGTTCGATCTGACGGTTGAAAGATATTAGATTGAATCTAATCAAGTTTTCATCTAACAATGAATATTGAATGCTTTGTTACCAAGGTAACTTAGATTGCAAACCCTGATTTGAAAACTATATAAAGGAGAACTCTAGAAACTGGGAAACCTAATCCCCACACCTCCTGTGTGATACTAGTTGCATAAGCTAGAGTCGATTCTCCTTTAACCTTAGGTTTTTCACGAAACCCTGTAGGTTAGCGACTTGAAGACTTCATTGGGATTGTGAAGCCAAACCCAACTATTTTCTCTGTAGTTGCTGTTCTGATCTTACTTCTACTATCGTGATTGAGTATTATCTTTGCTAAGATTTGCTTGAGATTTATCTCCGATAGGTAAGATTAAAAGTAGTCACAAACATCTTCGTCTCTTGAATATCTTGTTTCGCTACCATACGATTAAGATTATTGTGAGGTGATTGATAATATTAGGCTGTTTTTCGGGAATATAAGTCCAGTTTATCAATTGGTTCATGTGCACCTTGATTTATCAAAACACAGAAAAAAAACTCGTATGTATTTCTGTGGGAGACAGATTTATCTATTCCAATATACTTTTCTGTGTGAGATAGATTTGTTTATCAAGTCTTCGACTTTGGGTCATAGCAACTCTTGGTTGTGGGTGAGATCAACTAAGGGAATCAAGTGCGTAGAATCCTGTTGGGGTTCAGAACTGTACCTTGATCAGTGTGAGATTGATTAGGGCTCAACTATATTCCAGTCCGAAGCTCATTGGTAGTAGGCTATTGTCTGTAGCGGCTTAATACAATGTGGTGTTCAAAGCTGGACTAGGTCCGGGGGTTTTTCTGCATTTTCGGTTTCCCTCGTTAACAAAATTCTGGTGTATGTGTTATTTCTTTTCCGCATTATATTTTGTTATATAATTGAAATATCACAGGTTGTGCGTGAAATCAATCAATTGGTGAATCCAACCTTTGGTTGTTGATTGAAATTGATTGATCCTTGAACATTGGTCTTTGGTACCGTTCAAGTTGATTCTCTTATATTCAATCGGGCTCGCAAATTCCTATTTGCTGATTGCAGATTGAATTGAGAAACAGAGATATAAACTCTTTGATATACTTTTCTCTAGATTGAGTCTGACTGTCTAGTTGACTCTCTTGAAAGTATATTGGAGTTTGTCTATTCAGATTTCCAAACGAAATATTGGGTGTGGTTGTTAGATCCCCACATTTCCAAGTAGAGATAATTATCTTTTAGTAAAAAAAGTAAATAAATATAATAACATAACATATTTTATTTTCACCCATATTGACGAAAAAATCAACACTAATTGATCATGGTCAGCTTTTCCCAATACATTTTATCTTTTCCTATAACAAAAATTTTCTTTTTCTCCATCGTCTCTTTTTCTTCTTCTTCTTCTTCCTTTTTTTTTTGGTTGTTCTTCAACGACGATTCTCCACAACTTCAATTAGGAATTCCTTCATCGATTCTCCTCAAGTAATTACTTCAATTAGGTAAGAATCGAAAACCTACCATTTTTTGTTGATTTTGATCGCATAAAAAGGTAGGATTTGAGGACTTTGAAATAGTTTCAGAATTACTTACGGTTGGGAAATATTGGTTTTCCCAACCGTAAAACAATTATACGGTTGGGAAAACATGAACTCCCAACTGTATTATAACCTAGATTTTTTTACGGTAGGGAGTTCCAACCGTATATGGTAGTTACGGTTGGGAAAATATGAACTCCCGACAATATTTTAACCTGGGTATTTTTACGGTTGGGAGTCCCAACCGTATATGGTAGTTACATTTGGGAAAGTTGAAGACTCCCAACCGTATGTTAAATTAAAAAAAAAAAGGATTTTGATTTTGATTTTGATTTTCAAACCCTAACTATAAATTAGTCTAACTTAATTACTAATTATACTTAATTTAGATAATCTAATTATTAGCACTAACTAATGGAGGAGTAGCGCCCCCTAAGCTAGCAGCTGACTAATCCAAGAGATTAACTATAAAATGAGGCACTAACGATCTAAAACATCTATTTAAAACACTAAGAAAGAAGTTCTAAACAAAGATTAACCCGAATCTAAACCCTCTCAGAAATAAATACAAGAACTCCTCTCAAGTGATACATATTCAGTAGTGAGTTGGTTTACAAAGAAACATAGCGGAAGCTAACCAACTCCTCGAAGATTTCATCGCCACATACGCATCTTGATCTGTCTCTGAAACTGGAAGTGGGAATTGAGTGAGAACATCATCCCGAAGGGTGCCCAGTAGAAATAACAACTAACTTTCGAGTAATCACTAGAATGATTTAAAGACAATGCAGGTTTTGCTAAAAAATGATAAAACGCGGAAAAACAGATAAAGCATATTAAAATAATAAGTTTTACTGAAATATAAAGTTCTATCAACCAATAAACCGGCACATATTCACGACATAAATAATAGTTGAGCGACGTCTTCCTTCGGAGTAGCAAGGCATGACTGTTGCGGATTCTTCAATGACCATTAAAGCCCCCCTGAGGTTTTCCGGCCTCGAAGTCATAAATGATATGTACTTTACCAGTACCTCATTCTACGCACACTCTACATATCAAGTCATTCTCTCCAAATACCAAAACATAATATAATAGGTTTTGAAAGTAATTTAAAAGAACAGTAAACATACATGCATACAAAATAGTCCCCTCAATGAAAAAGTATTCCATAGGCTACGTTTACGCCTCCTATGGTAATATTGGACACCTCAGTACCCACTTAAGGATACCCTCCGGGCCTATTTAATATTGGATGCTTTTACGCCCCTACACAAGTGCTTAAAAACTAGGTATAAAGTTCGGTGAAGGAACTCATTCTATACACCAATCAAAAGGAAACCCTCTTCCTTTCATGCTAACATGAAGTAAAGATTGTAATCACTTTCCAGTTGTGAGTGGGGAAAATCGATTTGCTGTTTTTTACGGAATTGAAGAGTCGACCGTGTGGAGACTCCTTGAACCGAACGAAATGTTGAACCTCACACAGATGCACTGCAAAAAGGGAGTGCTTTAAGTTCGAGAGATCAATCTGTAAGACCCCGGCCTAAACCAAGAACAATGTCCGTTACAGAGTCAATTCGGTCACAAGAGAGGATGGGTTGATCTGTAGGAGGGAAGCTGAGAAATATGTGAGATCAATGGTGATCTAAGATTGTAGGTGTGTTGTGAATTCATCGTGAAAATGCTCTGAATGATTGAATTTTGCTCAATTGAGAGTAATTTCTGTGAGTTCGTGTAGACGAAAGATTGTCTGTATGAACTTTGATGAGAAATTGCTCGTCTTGGCGAATGTTCGAAAACTTCTGTCTTTTCAATCAGGATTCAGGGACATTTTATAATGCCGGAGTTGAAAACACCATGATCCCATGAAGTGTAACAGTTGTTGGAATCTGGGAATGGGAAATGGGGAAATCATGTTAAAACCAATTACTCATCGTGCGAAGACTTGGTTAACTTTCCACCCACTACTTTGCTGATTCTTCCAACTGATTGCACGACTTGCTCACATTCTCATCGTGGGTGAACACACGTGTCGTAGACCGCCAGACCAAAACCCTATTTAATATCCCCCCATGTGACACGATTGAAATCTCGTTGATTCAGTTGCTGACTTTGTGGGACGATGAATCCATGTATTGCTGAGATGAACATGATTAGCAAATGTTCCGAAACTCATGAATTAAATGTATGTCTGCTGAGACGAGGTATCATTATAACCTAAGACGAGCAAAATTGTGTTGCTAAATTGTTGAATATTGATAGTTGAACCAATATTCTCTAGTTTGAGCAAATATTGCTAGTCCGAGCGAATATTGCTAATTGAGTAAATATTGCCGGTTCGAGCGAATATCGTTCTTTTAATCATTTGTTGGTAGCTGGACCAGGTAAAATATTAATTTAAGTTACTGACTGCTAGGTAGAGCAAAATAAATACGAATGTTAATCATGGAATCAACATAAAATTATCAGAGTGTTCGAATCTGCTCAGAATTACGTTTCTGCAGAGCTCTGGATTCAAAACCCTAATTTTACCGAGATAATGATTTATTGCAAATCACATAAGACCGGCTACATGGGATGACGGGTTCACCATATAACGCCCAGATGCTCGAATGAGCAAAAATACCAAAGTCTCTTGAGGACCAGTTGGTGAAAGAATGATTAAATGTTGGTTTAATCATTTACTGAAATAATGCTCGTGTGAGCGACAAATCATAAACCTGATTTTATGGAAAATAGGAGGGACCGGCTAAGAGGTCATGGGACCGGCTCTTGATGGCCGTGGGACCAGTAGATGGTCATTTGAGCAAACTTCCAAATATTTGGAAAGAGTTTGAACCTAATATGAGCAGCTGAGCAAATTAGGTTAAAATCATTAAAGCATGCGGGACCAGCTTTTTGCAAGCCTCAGGGTCACCCTTGGTCGGTCAATGGGATGTGCCCATGTCACCATAATGTTCATGCTTCAGTCCTGAGAATTTAGATATTTTCTGGTGCACGTTTGAGCAACATTTGGAGAAAATATGTAAAATCCATGGTTTTGCTGAAACCGGCAAAAATACATGAGATGATGAAAATAATAAATAAAACAGGGAATTACAAGGTGTGGGACCGGCCACGGCTAGGGCATGGCCGGCCGGATGACACGCGGTCCCACATGCTTTTCCCAGTTTTATGTGATTTTATGTATTTTTCTCTGATTTAAGGGAAATTCCATGAAACTGGAGAGTTTGGCGAAATTAGGGAACTTCCATGAGATGAGAGACATAAATTAAAATATAAATAGGGAATGGGAGTGTGGGACCGGCAATAGCAGTGGCATGGTCGCCCGGCCAATGGGTGCGGGTCCCAAGGCACTCTTCCCACTTTTATGTAATTTTGATGATTTTAGATAATTTTCATAAAATCAAAGGGATTTGTTGAAAATCAAGATATTTTGTTGAAATCAGGGAGTTTTCATGAAATCAGGAAACAAAACACCAAATAATAATAAAATAATAGGCGTGTGGGACCGACTAGGGCATGGCCGGCCGGCTAGAGCCCGGTCCCACAAGTTTTCCTAATTTTTTTAATATTTTTCATGATTTTAGAGAAAATACATGAGATTAGGTAATTTTAGGGAAAATTCATAAAATCAAGGAATTTTCATAATTTGAGAAGGAATAATAAAATAATGGACGTGAGGTGTGGAACCGGCTACGGCCAAGGCATGACCGGCCGGCCGGCGGTCCCGCGACACGTTTCCCTAATTTTATTATTTTTGATAAAATCATGTGATTTAGATAAAAATACATGAAATTAGGTAATTTTCAGGATTTTAGGGAAAATTCATAAGATCAAGGATTTTTCATAATTTGTGAAGAAATAATAAAATAATGGGACGTGATATGTGGGACCGGCCATGGCCAAGACATGGCCGGCTGGTGCTCGGTCCCACGACACCTTTCCCTAATTTTATTATTTTTGATAAAATCATGTGATTTAGATAATTTCTTTGAAATAAAGGAAATTTGCTCGAACAAGAGGATTTTCATGAGATCGTGAAAATAGTAAAAATATGATAAAATATAAAATTGGGCGCGGGACTAGTCACGGCATGACTGGACGGCTGGTGAGCCTAGTCCCCTGGTGCTTTTGCTTAATATTTTATTATTATTATTTTCCCTTCCTATTTTGCATAGGTTCCTCGTTCGTTCGTATTTTTGAAATGCTCGTTCATGCATTCAAAATGCTGGTATGTGAATTATCTGCTAATTACACTTGCACCATTTTTGTCAGGGCTTATTCGATGCTCAGATGCCTGTTTCGTTGAATATTTATTACTAACCTGTGGAATTCTGCTAGGAAGAACCACAGATTTAAGTAACGAAATATAATGAGGAATCGTAGAGTATTACTGGATATTCAGGTGATTAATTGACGACTCGTAGAATATTGTTGGATATTCAGACGATGGCTCGAAGAATATTGCTGGATATTCAGACGATTTAAGATAATTAATTGCTGGCTCTATACTAGAAGGGCTTCCTGTCTAGGAGCATTAATTATCTGAGGGTTGAGCAATATGAACTTGCTGGAGTGTCATATTCCTCTTGCATAGTCGGGGAAAACCTGGTTACATCCCGAAGAAGTTGTCGCTCTATACTACCAGACATGTTGTCTAGGAGACGCCCAATCTTTCGATTCTATACAGTATGAGATGTGTCGTGGCCTCAGAGACTACACATCTTCATCTTCCCTGAGAGACTTTCTCCATCAGAGGTGGCATGAGATTTCATGCATAGATACATGAGTCTCGATACTCATCTGATTGCCGGATCCGGAGTAATTACTGAAATTGCTTAGTATTCATGAGATGTGTCGTGGCCTCAGCTGAGAGACTACACATCTACATGTACTCTGAGAGACGACCTTCTCAGTTAGAGATTTTATGGCATGAGCTTTCATGCTTTGATGAGAGACATGAGCCTCAATACTCATCCGGTTGCCGAATCTGGAGTATAGTTTTACAATTCTACCCTTTGTCGAAAATCCACCATCTATATTAAGTCCCCTGCTTAGTGAGGAACAATCATGTTCCTCAGTCAGCATTGAATGGTGATTTTCCAGGTACAGACAAAAATAAGTAATTGAACTTGGTCATAAGATAAGATATTACCGGATTTCGACTAGATGAGCAAGCCATGGTTTGAGCAGAAACCTATGTGGCATAATAAAACATCATCCAGTGAACATAAATTGATGTAGAACCGCTGATTCGATGGTGGAACCTTGGTTGGTTTAGGATTCATGGGCCGGGCCCAAAAAGGAAATCCTTAAGGAATTAGGTTTTGGAAAATTAGGTATAAAAGGGAATTAATCCCTTTGTTTTTTTTATTCTTTCACGACCGACCACCATCATCACCTCCTCCCTCTCTTCACGTCGCAGCAGAGAACAGGAAGTTTTCTTGCCGGAGTTGCCGCCGCCGTCCGACCGGTTTCCGGCCGGTGCCGTCAGGTGAGTCGATTTTTTTTTCCAGAGTTTACTGATTTCATGAGTTTTTCATGCTTTCACCATGTCAAAATTCTATACATGTGTATATGTTGATGTGAGTTTTCTAGAAAAGCCCTTGTTTTATCAAATGTATTTTCGTTCGATCGTTAGTTTTGAAAACTAATAAAAATCCCTGATTTATGAGATATTTATTTATATATGTGGAATTAGGTCCAATGATAAAACTTAGTGTATGATCTTTCATGTGAACCAAGATTTTACCTTAATAGATGTGAGCTTTCACAAAACCGAAATAAACTCCGTTTTAAAGGATAATGCTCATTCGAGGAAAATAGACATATATATTTTTATGTATGTAAATTTATGTCCAGTAATAAAAATTTATTTATGAGCTTTCATGAGAATTAGTATTTTATCACAATAGGTGTGAGCTTTCACAAAACTAGCATAAACCTTCGTTTTTTAATAAAACGCTACTACGAAGGAAAATAGATTTTTTTTTTAATATATATGTAGCCGTGACAGATTTTATGTGAAACATGATGAAATATTTTATTCACATGGATTTGTTCTTATTAGATAAATGCTGAAAATTTATATGAACAAATTGCATTAATTATTGATTTGTAAAATCAAGACATGGGTTTTGAGTAACCTTCAAACTAGAAAACTTATTTATGATGAAGTCATGTCTTATTGTAAATTTCATAGTTCAGTTGTGTGAATGTTCACGTTGAAAATTATGTATATGATTTTATGAGAAAATCAATTTTGAAGGTTAATAAAGTTTTGTTCGTTACTGCAGGTTTCAAGGAACGAACTAATTTCGTGTGTTAACTCTTGTATTGCAATCACTATTGTTAGTGAAATTGAAAGAGGTAAGAGTTCAAGATTTACCATTTGTAGACACCGGCGTTTTAATTTGCATGATTCCATCATCTTATTGAACGCGGATGACTGAAACATTGCGTGGATTTCACAGCAGCTTTGCGAGGATGTCTAATTCTCCATCCAATGATGCTTCCAGAGATGAAAGGTGTGCAGATGATGATATCTCCATAGAGGAAACATGCACGGATGAGACTTACGTTGGTGAGGAAGACGAAACACCTGGAGTCAAGAATGTCCCAAACATAGATGACACATTCTTTGAAGTTCCGGAGCCCGAAAATCGTCTCAAGTCCCCTGTATATCTCCTTCTGATCAATCCCAGGACGGTCACTCAAAAGAAATTGGTGACTCCTCGTGATGCCATTCGGTTCTGTCTTGAACGAGGACTATTCCAGGCTTCAATGATTGAATTCAAGCTTTCTCGACGCCCCTTAGAGAAGTTCTCAGGATGGTCTAGACACATGCTAGGATTTCCTCGTGTTAGAGCTATGCTGGATAGAGCAAAAATTACCAGGGTCGTTCAAACATCTGGAGATTTGTATATCTTTCATGACGCACGAGGTATTGTAGCTCTTCTTGCTCGCTGGTGCATCCCAACTCACACGTTTATATGCAGCTGGGGAGAGTTCACTATTACCTTGGAAGATGTAGTTGCTTTATTGCATCTTCCAATTACAGGTAACTTTCCTGAAGAACTTTGGACAGCGGAAGAGAAAGCAGTTTCCAAAACTTTAACAGCTGAGATGGAGAGAATCAACAAGGTTTTTGGTAAAGGTTTTTACGCTCATTGGTTGACACATTGGTGGCCACGAGACGTCCCTCTTGATGAACCCGACGGTATGTTGGTTATTGCTGCTTTCTTGTGCTTATGGTTGTCTAAGGATGTGTTTGAAGATGCTGGTACCTTGTTGAAGCCGTTTGTAATTCCTTTCGCTATTAAGCTGGCTCAAGGTGAACAACTTCCGCTAGGTAGCTTATTCTTGGGCTCTTTATATTCTAACCTGGACTCTTTAGTCGTAGACTCCAGTGTTTCGAACGTCTTCATGAAGATTGAATGCTACGCCAACACGATGTTTCTCCAAGCTCTGATGCGGGAACGTTTCAGAAACTATGCACCCATTCCCCGTAGTGTCTTACAAAATCTGAACTCTGCTGATGCTCGACGTATCTTCCATGAGAAAAACAATGCTAGAATTATGCGCTGGTCTACGAAGAAAATTCAGTCCAAGACACGCTTCATTGACGTATTAGATGACGAGTCTGAGTTCAACTTCCGTCCTTGGGTGGTGGTTCCTCCTTACGTTTCTCTATTGACGACTTTCAATGCTGTAGAAAGTAAGTATTTGAAATCTGGTGCTGATTTGAGCGATGGAGAAAGATCTTTCATGCTGAGTTGCACTCCCGGTCATCTAATATCAGCAACGTATGGAGATTTTTCGGTGGAAGAGTATAACATTGACAGAGCCGCCCGTCAGATGGGTATGGACCAATGTGTTCCAACCTTCAGAAGGAGAAGACCATCAGTGGAACAACTTAAGACTTGCTTAGATCACACACATGATGAAGGGAGCTCTTATTGGTTCCGTTGTGCTGATCGAACTACGTATGTGACTCCAGGCTACATGGAATTATGGGATCAGCAGCTTGAGCGTCTTACTGATTATGTGACGTCCGTCCAACCTTTAGTGAAAGATCCTCCTTCTTCTGAGATGAGTGCCTCTCGTCCCAGACTAAGGAATATTTCTGGTGGTGACAAGCGAAAGACATCTCCAGGAGGTTCACCAGTATGTATTCTTTTGCATATTCCTCATACAACTCCTATAATCGTCTTTAATTATCACATCAATTTCTTTTGCAAGAGGGTCGTGCTGTGAGACCTTGAATTGAAGTGAATTTCTCAAAGTCGAAGGCAATTTCCCACGGTGGAGAAGGCAGGAGCAAGAATTTCAAGTTGTTGCCCAACACCATAAAGTCCCCATTCGCCTTTTTGGTGAGTTGTTGATATTTTTCCGCTGTGACTTCTTCCATCCGCATTATCAGGATCTCAAAACCAATATTTGTTATTTGGTCACAGGACTTTGCTCCGTCTAGTATTGACGGTCTTCGATTCTCTGCTGCTGGGCAGACGACTTCTGATTTGAACGTTGAAGAAGAAGTCGCCGTGAGTAATTTCCTTTACCATCAGACATAAACGTTTCATGTGAAAATGCTAACTACTTGATAATATGTCCAGGAGGGTGTCATCATGGAGGTGGAAAGTGATGATGTTCGATCTTCCTCTGAGAACATAGACGAAGGCACTTCCAAAGATTCGGAGCCAAATAGAAGTAATGATCCCCTTGTCGTTAATACAGACAATCATAATTCCTTGAGTACTTCGGAGACCCCCAAAAGTGAGTATATACCCTGCATCCTCTTCTTAGAAGTATGAAAGTGCTGATTTGTGAATGAATGAATGAGAATCCATGTGTATATACGAAAAACTTGATCGAACTTCGTCGTCAGAAAATTCAGAACCCAACTTTTTACCAAAAACGCTGTAAAATCTTCATCTGGAGTCGGATTTTCATGATCTGCATATGCATATTCAAGCCCGGAAAATTTCCAAGCTTTTTAAAAGAAGATTTTTAAGTTTTGAACACGTTTAGGGCCTGAAAAAGACGAAAAAGTAAACTTCCAGGAGACTTTCAGAAATTTTTCAGATTGTATGTTGCCCGATGTTTTGATCACACCTCCTAGCTCGTTCTCCCAATTGCCATGAAAGTTTGACATGTTGTAGAGGACTTCCACACGAAGAGAATGGTATATAACCCAACTCTAGACTCCACACAGGGCAGTGTAAAATTGCTCCCAGTTCGTCATTGAACACAGGGCAGTGTAAAATTTCTTCAGCTGAGTTTCTTTGAAAACGTGTTTCATGACTTTGATGCTACTTGTACACATCTTAGATGTATGATAAGGAACTTAGATGATGTTCGTTCACTTACTCTCTTAATTTTATGATTGTATTGGATTTATCCCCTTGAATCATTCTAATCTCATGTAATCTTCACATTAGGTGCCTAACAACGAAGTTGGGAATCATGAATCCAGTAATGATGGTTTGGGGAATCTAGGAGTTGTTGATGACAATACTTCCATATATGTGCCTCAATATGATGAAGTGCTGGTCATTGATGCCGTGGAGGTAGAAGAAACTCCAATTGTGCCTCAGATGGTGGAACCCGAACCCGAAATAGCAGAAGCTACTTCCTCTGAAATCGTCTCTATGATTATCGATGATGCTCCAGTAGCTGAGAACCAGATGATAGTGCACGAGTATCCTACTGCAGGGATTTCCTTTGATCCTCAATTTGGTGAGTTACTCCCATATGCTTGTTGGAGGATTTAGCGTTCCCATCGGATATGCTGCTATGTACAAGGAACTGTGGGAAATGTATGGACATATTGTTGTTACTCAAGATCCAGGACTCAGTTATTTCTTGACGAGACAAGTAGAAGTCATCTTGCGTGTTATAAATGATATCCGGATTATATCCAGAAATGATGTTACCCAAGACGTACTCTTTGATTGGGAGTACAACTTGAAGAATGCTGAAGATCTTGGCTTCAATCTGAAGTGGCTCCGTCAAAGACTGAAGTTATCAGGAAAGCAGTAAAGGGTGATGTTCCCTTACCTACCAGTGATGTCGTGTTGAAGAAGATGAATGAAGTTGCCGAACTAACCAGGAAGCTGGAGGCGGAAAAGGCAGCCTTGAAAGTATTGGAGGAGGCAGAAGAGCAGAAATCTTTCTTTGATGGCTTTCTTTAGTTTCCTTTCCATAATATCAAGAACATTTAACTCTGTGAGAGATGTGAGATTTTATTTGGGTTTTGATTCTTTGATAGGTGTCGAGTCTGCGACTGAGAATTTTCTTTGATTTTGGATTTGATAGAGATTTTCTTTAAGTAAAGTGAATTGAATTTCTGATAAATTGCTGAATTCAAATACTGATTGCAAGTATTGCAAACGTTTTGGAGGGATTGAAATACAATGAAAGAAAATCCTAAATGCCAAATCCATACGTCATGAGTGCTCAAACGCCCAGTACCTCAAATGCCTAATAATTTCAGATAAACGCCTTAAGCCAATTCTCGTGAATTACTGGCAGGGTTCTACCATCTGTGTTGATCAATTTGTAGTATCCTCCAGTTATGGACTTAGCAACCATAAATGGTCATTCCCAATTGGAGCTCCTTGCAGTGTGGAGATCTCGTTTAGCCGCCTTGAAAACCAAATCCCCTTCCTTGAATTTGTTTGGTTTAGTAGTTCGCGCCTTGAATATCTTTTGCTGATTCCATGGTTGTGGCACGTATGGACATTCATGTAGAGGAAAGTACCCACCATACTGTCTGTCGTGCTTAGCCAGGTCCTCAGCAATAAACCTCTTGATAGATTGACCAACTTGGAGAAGCTCTGAACCCAACCATTGATAATATTGGCGAGGTGAAGTTATCCATTCATAACTTTTGGTAATTGCTAAATCGTTTGTAAGGAGAAGGCTTTGAATCAAAGTATCATATTTGAACATTGGTAATATTGGAGCATGAAGAGGAATAAGACTTGCCTGAGTTCGAAACCTCTTGACAAAGGTATGTGGATTTTCCCTAGGTTCTTGCGTAAGTCCCATCAAGGTTTTTACTTCCTCTAGATGCTCAAACGGTGGGGCGTCCTCTACTTCTTCTTCTGACTTGGAGTCTTTGTCGGCGACAGAGTATGTCGAAAGCTTTGAAGTTACCCTTCCATCATGAATCCAAGTTCTTCCAAGGATCATGTCATATCCAGGATCTTCTCGAATTATGTAAAACTTGGTCTCAATACAGACCAAATTCTCCGTGACTTTGAGAATGATGAAGCCGTATGTATCTCTGGAGATTCCTTCGTGGTCTCTGATTGCTATGGGAGCATGAGTAGCCTCTTGTCGAGTAATGCCAGCAGCTCTGAGAGTTTTCAAAGGGATGATGTTGACGGCGGTGCCGACATCAACAAAAGCTCTTTTGAATTCATTTCCTTTAATATGCACGGTGGTGAGCAGTCCCCAGTCATACATTTCTTTGTCGGTGGCTGATGGTTCAGGAGGTACTTCTGGAATCAGTAGGCGTTTCCCAGAAACTATGTGGTTCAAAGCTGTGAACATGTCTCATCTTTGTGCTTTTGATAGATAGAGCAATTCGCAAACATGCTCTATCAATTACTGAACTTCTTCCTTGACTGGTGCTTCAGAAACAGAGAAAGTCCTGACGGAAGAGGATCTCTGTGCACTCCTTCGGCTCCAAGGTTAAGTTCTCCTGACTCAACCTTTTCTTTGAGTATGCGTTTCAAAACTTTGCAACTACTTGTGGGTGTAGATGGTGGATTTTCGACAAGGGATAAAATCGTAAACTCATAATTATACGAAGCTCTGATCCAGCAATCAGACGTGAGTATTGAGACACGGGTCTCTCATCGAATTCTCAACGGAGAGTACTTTCTCTCAGAGTACATGTAGATATGTAGTCTCACGACTGGACAACGACATATCTCATGAATACTGAATACTTTCAGTGATTATTTCTATATAGTATCACGAGATGGACGGCTCCTAGACAGCTTGCTCTGCTAGTATAGAGCGATAATGTCTTCAGGAACAAACAACGAGTTTACCCTGACTATATAAAGGATATGACTTACCGACAAGATCATATCGGGATAATTAATGCTCCTAGACAGCTTGCTCTGCTAGTATAGAGCCACAAAGTTAATTATTCCTAATTAAATTGTTATTCATACTCACGATTCCCAGAATAATCTATTATTGCTCCTATTCCATGGTCGAATCCACGACTGGTCCCATGGAATGGCAATAACAATTGCTCCTATTCCATGGTCGAATCCACGACTGGTCCCATGGAATGGCAATAAACAATTGTTCTGATTCTATGATCGAATCCACGGCTTGATCTCATAGAATAGCAATAACTATATTATCTCATTACTCCGATTTCATGATCGAATCCACAACTGGTCTCATAAATGGTAATAGATAAATCTTAATTACTCGATTCTATGGTCGAATCTACGATCCCATGGAATGGTAATGCTCACTTTATTATTCTGAATTCGTAGTCGAATCCTCAGCTGATCCTATGAATTAATAATAAACATCTTATTACTCAGTTTTGTGAATTATTCTCCACTGAATTCCACAATTAGTAATAAATAATCAACAACCGGGCGTCTGAGCTACCTCTAAGTAAGCCCCGATTCAAATGGTGAAAGTGTATTCAACGACGATACACTAACAGTCACCGCACGAACGAGTATTTCAAAATACAACGAAACGATGAACCTATGCAAAATAGGGAAGAAAATAATAAATAATTAAAAATATTGACCAGGTGCTGGGACACGGACACACGACCACCGACCGTGTCGTGGTCATCCACGCCAGTTTTATATTTTTAATACATTTTTATTATTTTCCATGATTTGATGAAAATTCTCTCATTGATCAAATCTCCTTCGTCTCGAGGAAACTCCTCGGTTTCATGGTACTTCATAAATCCATAAAATAATATAAAATTAAGGAAAGAGTGTGGGGCGTGACCATTGGCCAACCGGCCATGCCTTGGTCCCAGCCGGCCCCACACCCACGGTTCCTTTATTTTATTATTATTATTATTTCTCTAATTTCATGAAAAAACTCCTTGATTTCATGGTATTTTGCACAAATCATAATAATAAAATAAATAAAATTATGAAAACTTGTGGGACCGGGCCACTAGCCGGCCGGCCATGCCCTAGCCGGTCCCACACGCCCTTGTTTTATTTTATTATTATTTATTATTTTTCCTTGAATTCATCAAATTCCTTGATTTCATGGTATTTCTCTCAAATTAGGAAAAATTCCCTCAAATCATCAAAAATACCTAAAAATATTAAAAATTATGAAAACTCGTGGGACCGGCCATAGCCGGCCGGCCATGCCTCCGGTCCCACACGCCCTTGTTTTTATTATTTTAATATTTTGCTTCCTTGAACTCATGAAAACTCCTTCAATTCATGGAAACTCCCTAAATTCATCAAATTTCTCAAAATTCATGAATTTTCATAAAATCATCAAAATATTATAAAATTAAGGAAAAGGCACCACGGGACCGTGGTCACGACCGACCATGCCTTGCCACGGCGGTCCCACGCCTCCTATTCCTTATTTTATAATTATTTTCATCATCTCATGGTGTTTTCCTCAGTTTCGTCGAAACCCTAATTTTGGCATATTTTCTCGAATGGATGCTCAATTGCACGCCAGAAAATATCAAAATTCTCAGGACTGAGACGCGGACGCCTTGGGGACACGAGCACGCTATCTTGACCGACCAAGATTGGCTCTTTGGCTACGGAAGCCGGTCCCATCAATTTTCACAGTTTTGACCTAATTTGCACAATTGCGTATTAGGTCCAAACTCTTCCAAACACTTTGGATTTTCATGAAGTGATCGTCAGGCGGTCACGTGACTACCCAGGGCCGGTTTCATGACCCATGGTCGGTCCCTCCTCGTCATAATTAATTAGGTTTTCTCACCTAAGGCTCAGACGAGCATTTTGAATAAATGATTAACCAGCATTTAATCATTCTTTCACCAACAAATCGTCAACTCTTCAGGAGTTCTTGTATTTGCTCACGTGAGCATATGGACACTACATGGTTGATCCACGGTCCCATGTAGTCGCTCCCTCTTCATGGTTAAACTTCTGACGAACCATGAATTGATCATCAATTGATCAAATTAGGGTTTCTGAATCCAAGGATCATCATTCCAGATTCCAACCTTAATAATTTTACGACGCCTCATGGTCATTAATTTTATTAATTATGCTCGGTTCAACGACCAGTATTCTAATTAATATTTTTGGTACGCTGCCAATAATCCATCAGATGAGCAACACATGCTCAGACGATCAAATATTCAACAATTCATCACATGAGCAACACTTGCTCAGATGATAAATATTTGCTCAAACCAAGGAATATTGGTTCAACAATCAATATTCAACGATCCATCGAATGAGCAATACTTGCTCACTTCATCGTAAGAACTATACCTCTGTCTCATGACATGTTCAATTCATGAGTTTCAGAACATCATGTTCAACTCAGCAACTACATGGACTCATCGTCCCATCAAACCACGAAGTCATCAATTGACTAACAACCACGAGACGTCAATCGTGTCACTTTGGGGGGATATCACTTAGGGTTTTGGTCTGGCGGTCTACCACGTGTGTTCAAACACACGATGGAATGTGAGCAAGTCGTGCAATCAGTTGAAGGAATTCACGAGGTAGTGGGTGGAAAATCGACCAAGTCTCCACACGTTGAGCAACTGGTTTCAAACACGATCTCCACTTCCCCACTCCTTGATTCCATCAACTGTCACACTTCATGGGTCATGGTGTCTAAAATTCCAGCAATATAAATAAGTCTCTGAATCATGATTGAATCATCACATCAAGTATCATCAATCTCACGTCTCATCGACAACACGAGATCATCAACTCATCAATTGAGCAACTACTCTCAATTGAGCAATTTCAATCATTCAGAGCTTATCATATTCAGAATTCACACACCCACAATCTTTGATTACCATTGATTCCACACATTTCCCAGCTTCCCTCCTACAGATCAACCCATCCTCTCTTGTGACCGAATTTACTCTGGAACGGTCATTGTCTTGATTTAGGCCGGAGTACTACAGATTGATCTCTCGAATCTAAAGCACCCCCTTTGCAGCGGTGCATCTGTGTGAGGTTTAACATTTCGCTCGGTTCGAGGAGTCTCCTCCGTACGGTCGTCTCCTCAATTCCTTAAAAACCAGCAAATCGTTTTTCCCCATCTACAGATTGGCGACCACAGTGGGAGATCATTCTCTCGGTTGCAATCTCAATTCGGCAGGATGGTCGGTCTTAGGTATGGTTCAGTTACCAATCCGGGTTCAACACCCAACTCTAACATTGCAAGTCCTAGTGGTACTCCCAGCAAGTACTACTCCTATTAACGTTGCAGGCTCTAGTGGTAGCGCTAACACCACTCCTCCGGCCAGCAATATCACGTCACATGTTACTATCACTCTTCCAAGCACTGGTGCTCCAGAGATCGCCCCTGCAAGTGACGACACTGGCGCCATCAACAATCCACTCTTCGGTTGGTCTCCTGAAGAAACCAGAGGAAATCAGCTTGATCTCATGAAGGTTCAGACTGACGTGGCTGCAACACAGAAAGAGTTGTATGCTTATCTCAAAACTCTCACAGACAAGTTTGCGTCTGAACGAACTCAGCCTCAGCGCGAAAAAGGAGAAGCTAAAGAAACATCTTCAACTGCTGATCCTGAAATCTCTCCAATCCATGTTGTACAAGATGAAGAATTCCGCAAAGCTGCAGATGACTCTCCAGCAAAGGAACTTGCAGGCTTCATCGCTCGTGAGGACCTGGAACGCTTCATGGAGGATCGAGGAAAAGACAAAGCATCATCTGTTCATCGTTATCAACCTTCATACCCTGTTGCTACGCAAATAATTTCTTTCCCGAAGGGCTACACTTCCCCAACGTTCGCACTATATGGAACATGGAGCGCTCGAGAACACGTCTCTCGATCCCTGGAGGCACTAGGAGAGCATGAACAAAACGAAATGATCCCAATCTACAGAGCCTTTCTCTGCGACTCCAGACTCTCTCAGAACTTCATGAAGCAGCCAAACGATCAGACTACTACACCTGCTTTGCTGAGCAAAGTCTACAAGGTCGAGGAACCTCGGAGCAGCCGATGCCTGATCAACAAACAATACAATGTCCAACCTTCCATGAACGTTATTGCTCAAGCAAAAGGAAAGCTCCTGCTCAAACATGAGACATCCAACACCTCATCCTACAAAAGCATCAAGAAAGGATAACCAATCTTACACAAACCTCGATCCGGCATTAACGAACGGGGAGATGATCGGACATACTCAAACTTATCATGAAGCAGTGATCGAGTTACTAGAAGTCTGGGTTCAAGATGGTGCAATCAAATTGCTCATCATAGAGAGCCAACTGAAGAAAAATGAAGAAACCCAGGTACTGTCACCTTCATAGATTCATCAAATCATCCAACAAGTAACTGCAATATTTTGAAGCAAATTTTCAAAGAGAAGGTTGATCCACAATAGCTTCAACGAGGGACTGAAGGAGTACACAAGAGTCCTCTCCCAATCAGAAGCTTTACACTCTCTCTGAACAACCTATCAAAGAGGCAGTTCAATCCTGGTCGAACGTGAATTGCTCTATCTGTCGAAGGCACGAAGGAGAGACATGTTCACAGCACTGAACACATCATGTCAAATTCCATTCGAAAATACTTCTTGAGCCTCCATCCACGGACCAAGAGGTGTACGACTGGGGACTGCTTACCACAGTCAATCTCAGAAGAAACGAATTGGGAAGAACGTTGATCGATGCTGACACCGCCATCAACAACATTCCACTGAAAACCATCGGATCCACATGCATCACTCGACAAGAAGATACTCATGCTCCATCTCAATCAGAGACCTTGAAGGAGCGCTCGGAAATACTTATGGCTACATCATTCTCAAAGTGAACATAAGTTCAACCTGGACAGAAACCAAGTTTCACATAATCAGGAAGATCCAGGATATGACACGTCCTTCAGAAGAGCGTGGATCCACGCTGAAAAGATGGGTACTTACAAAGCGCCTTTGGTTACATATCTCTCCAACAAAGAAAGTTCTGATCCAGAAGATTTGACGGACATTCCATCATCAGAGCACTTGGAGGAATTTCGAACTTTGACGAGATTGAAGCAAGAACCTGCAAAAGATGCATAGACATTCATCAAGAGGTTCCACACTCAGGCAAGTCTCATTCCTCCCGTGTCTACGTCATTTATTTCCTCACATGCTGTAGCATGGGGACTTAATTCTGCTAGCAACTCTGCAAGACGTTATGAATGGTAACTTCACCGCATTAGTATTTTACCAAGTGGTTGAATCTGACATTTCTCTGAATCGATCACTGAGACGTTCATTGCTGAGATGATGTCCAAACATGGCAAAGAACACTTTGGGAGTTTCTACATAGCCTTGCAGGAGCGTCCATGTGTGCCACAATTAGAAAGCTCTGACTTCTGCACAAGTGTTGAATCCCACTGCTGCAACGAAAGGAATGCTGAATCAACAGAAGAAAGTCGGGGCCCAGACGATCAAACCTAAGACATGCTCAAGGGGTATGACGCTTCAACGCTCAATCATCTAAGAAGCCTTCAAAATTGTACTCCCAATCAAAGAGTACACCTTCGATAATGGCGCCTCTGTCTTCAACACAAATATATCTACACTGATTCAACACCAGCACGACACTACATTCGATAAGTCTTCATTATCTCATTATAAGACTTCTGAAGCAGATGCAACATCATTCACACATGAATGTTACCAACTCCTTCAACATACACTGGGCAACCTGAGGTGATTCCGTGAAACTTCATCGACGGGACTTCTCTACATCACAAAACCCTACATGACTGAGGAACTTGTTCCCTTCACCGATCTAGAACGGAGATTTCTGCTGCTATCTTCCACAACAACGTGGATTCACTTACAAAGCCGCTTCACGATACAGTCATGCTTTCAAGAGCACTCAGGTTGAACTCCCAGTATACCGGATTCTCAACTCACTAACTAGTTCGTGAACGTAAAAGGCTCACTGGATGAAGGAACAAAAATTATATCTATAATCATAGTTCTAGCCTTTTCGGTCTTTAGAGCAACTTCAACCATGGTATCAACATCAACAATAATCTCTAGAGGAACACCATCCATGATCTTAGCATCGACAAGGATATCTGGAGCATAATAATTCATGGTCTCAGCACCAACAACGGTCTCAGGAGCAACATCCTCATGACAAGGCTCCATCAACTAACCATTCTCTGAAGTATTGCTCGAGGAAACGGACTTCTCGAAGCACTAATGATTCATATCAAGGCGTGTAGACATGAAATATTCTCACACGAAAGTCTTTCTGAAGATCGCACGATGGGCGGGCACAACACCAAAGTCTTCTACAAGATGTTCTCATCACCTCTACAAATGAGATACAACATACTTCAGCAAATGGGTTTACAAAAAAGTACCAACGAGTGATGAATGAGAATACTTCCTCAACAAAAGATGTTCGTATATGTATCTTATACAACCTACCAAAAGGGCGCATCTATCGGACGTACGAGCTGAAAGATATGGCCTTTACCGTCAGGTCTACGAAATCTGAAAAATTTGTACGGGATTAAAAATTACAAATGTGCACGCTTTGTTGGATGACCTCTACAACTCCAAATTGAGTGATTCTTGTCTCATGGGATAACTCAGTCTCTGATCTTCAAAAGTTGGGGTCAAGCATCAAATTCCGATGTCGTATGAGGTTCCTACATCTTCCAGAGCGTACAATATGCAAGCAACAATTCTTAGACGGTATTCATGACTTCCACAGTCGATCGGTGTCCACCAGGTCTTTCCACTAAGTACTTCATCAAGGTACCCCCAACTTAGACCATCTAGGTCTTTACATCAATTTTTCTACCTGGGTCCTCTATCCAAGTCTTGCCAGAAGAAGAGAAAACGAAGAGGAGAGATCTAACCAAAATACTGGGGACTGACGATCCACTGATCATGACAACCAGTTTCACAGTCCAAGACTCGTGGCATCAGACTCTCATGTTCTAATCATTCATCATAAAAGTAATGCTACCATCGGGACATGAAACCGTGGTCATTACATCATCCCTTCTCAAGAGCAACCTCAGCTATGGTCCCATGACCAGGGTTTCAGAAGCGATGTTTCTACGACTGACAGAAGCAAGATGGCGCTGCAAGCACCATGATCATGTATCAATCAAGGGGTCCTGATCTCAAAAGAATCAACGACATTAAAATCCTTCACCAACCGTTCAAGACACAAGCGAATGGTCTAAGAACACAACATGAGTGTTTTACAGCTAGCTCGGCTGAGATGATTTTACACTGTCCTGTACAAACTGACAAGCTGAGAGCAATTGGTGAAGAATCTAGGGATGGGTCATATACCGTTATCTTTGTATGAAGGTACTCTACAACATATACAAAATTCAAAACAATTGGAGAAACGAGCAAAGAGTTGTGGCCAAAACATTGGACCACATGCCAGCTGAAAATTTTCTGAAGGTCCTCCTGGAAGGTTACTGTTTCGTCGATTTCACATCCTAAACATGCTCGAAACTCAAAAGGATTCTTTGCGAAAGTTTGGAAATTTCCTGGGCATGAGGATACATGGGTCGACCGCGAAAATCCGACATCGGACGAAGATTCTACAACAATTTCAACGAAGACCTAACTTCTGAATTTTCTGATGACGAAATTCTTCATTCATCCAATCAGGAGCTACACCATCAACACAAAGCCGAACTTCATCTTCAGCCGATAGTCTCACTTGCTGAAGTCGGAGGTGCTTCTGCTAATGAGGGACGACTCTCAGATGATCGAGAGACATACAATATGTCAGCTTCCAGTGTCTTTGAAAGGTTGATTTTCCTCAGTATGAGCATCCGCAGAAGTCTTCATCTTTGACTTGATATTTTTGGAGCGCTCCACGGAAGATCCCGACGAGTGGCTGTAACCAGAAGTCACCACTATCTGAGGCGCAAGGCATGGAGTCATGGATATACCAATAACAAACACGCAACAAAAATGGTAATCCTCAACTCTTACTTATTTATGGTTTCAAGAACCTAGTGATAATAACGTAAAAACCTCGAAAAACTTGCTCGCTTCTTCAAAGTTGCCAAGACGAGCAAAATTCATTATTTAAAGTCAACATCTGACTTTGCGTGAAACTATGAATAATTCACATAACCTTTCATGTGAACATTCGCTGATTTTCTACATGTGTGCATACACTATAAAATCGCAAAACTCATACATACATTATTTCATCACGTATACAATTGCTTACTTTCAGCAATTGCTCAAAAATCATGACTTGATTTTCATAAAGCCGTGAACAACCCACGTAAATTTTTACTATGTGAACACTCACTGATCTTCAAAAATTGTACAGACGTCCATTCTACAATTGTGAAAACTCATATATAGACATTATTTCACCATGTATAATTGTCTACTTTCAACAGTTGTTCAAAATCAAAACATTGATTTTACAAAATATATATATTCAACGTGAAACTCACGTAAATTTGAAAAATATATCTATATATTTTTGCTCCCTCGCACGAGCATCTGTCTTTGAAGCGAGAGTATATTTTCAAAGATTTCCGAAAGCTCGAAGATAAAATTTTTCATGAAGGCTCATAAACAAAATTTTATTACTAACATACGCACATCTATCAAAAAAAAAAAAACTTTTCTCTCGTACGAGCATCCACCTTTGAAACGAGAGTTTATTCCACTTTGTGAAATCTCACATATTTAAAATATAAAATTCCGGTTTTCGTGAAAGCTCATAAACGAATTTTATATCATTAGACTCAGGTCTATTTTGTTTGTTCCTTAAACTAACGAACGAACGAGCGTCTATTCATAAAACAAGGATTTCCTTATTGGGCCCGGCCCGCGAATCCTAACCGACCACGGACTCGTCGTCCAAACCAGCGGTTCAACACCAATTTATGCTCATCAAACGACGCTCCAATCATGACATTGAAGCCTTCATCAAGTCGTGGTTTGCTCATGCTCTCTAAATCCGGTAACGTCTCAACTTACGACTAAGTTCAATTACTGGTATTATTATTTATGGCCAGAAAATCACCATTTAATGCTGACTGAGGAACACATCTTTCCTCAGTAAGCAGGGGACTTAATGTAGATGGTGGATTTTCGACAAGGGATAAAATCGTAAACTCATAATTAGACGAAGCTCTGATCCAGCAATCAGACGTGAGTATTGAGACACGGGTCTCTCATCGAATTCTAAACGGAGAGTACTTTATCTCAGAGTACATGTAGATATGTAGTCTCGCGACTGGGCGACGGCATATCTCATGAATACTGAATACTTTCAGTGATTATTTCTATATAGTATCACGAGATGGACGGCTCCTACACAGCTTGCTCTGCTAGTATAGATCGATAACGTCTTCAGGAACAAACAACGAGTTTACCCTGACTATATAAAGGATATGACTTACCGACAAGCTCATATCGGGATAATTAATGCTCCTAGACAGCTTGCTCTGCTAGTATAGAGCCACAAAGTTAATTATTCCTAATTAAAATTGCTCCTATTTCATGGTCGAATCCACGACTTGTCCCATGGAATGGCAATAACAATTGCTCATATTCCATGGTCGAATCCACAACCGGTCCCATGGAATGGCAATAACAATTGATCCTATTCCATGGTCGAATCTGCGACTGGTCCCATGGAATGGCAATAAACAATTGTTATGATTCTATGATCGAATCCACGGCTTGATCTCATAGAATAGCAATAACTATATTATCTTATTACTCCGATTTCATGATCGAATCCACAACTGGTCTCATAAATGGTAATAGATAAATCTTAATTACTCTGATTCTATGGTCGAATCTACGATCCCATGGAATGGTAATGCTCACTTTATTATTCTGAATTCGTAGTCGAATCCTCAGCTGATCCTATGAATTAATAATAAACATCTTATTACTCAGTTTTCTGAATTATTCTCCACTGAATTCCACAATTAGTAATAAATAATCAACAACCGGGCGTCTGAACTACCTCTAAGTAAACCCCGATTCAAATGGTGAAAGTGTATTCAACGACGATACACTAACATTACCGCACGAACGTGCCGTGGTCAGTTCCACGCCAGTTTTATATTTTTAATACATTTTTATTATTTTCCATGATTTGATGAAAATTATCTCATCTGATCAAATCTCCTTCGTCTCGAGGAAGCTCCTCGGTTTCATGGTACTTCCATAAATCCATAACAAATAATATAAATTAAGGAAAGGAGTATGGGGCGTGACCATTGGCCAACCGGCCATGCCTTGGTCCCAGCCGGCCCCACACCCCACGGTTCCTTATTATTTCTCTAATTTCATGAAAAAACTCCTTGATTTCATGGTATTTTTTGCACAAATCATCATATAATAATAAAATAAAATAAAATAAAATTATGAAAACTTGTGGGACCGGGCCACTAGCCGGCCGGCCATGCCGTAGCCGGTCCCACACGCCCTTTGATTTATTATTTTATTATTATTTATCCTATTTTTCCTTGAATTCATCAAATTCCTTGATTTTATGGTATTCCTCTCAAATTAGGAAAAATTCTCTCAAATCATCAAAAATACCTAAAAATATTAAAAAATTATGAAAAACTCGTGGGATCGGTCCATAGCCGGCCGGCCATGCCTCCATGGTCCCACACGCCCGTGTTTTTATTATTTTAATATTTTTATTCCATGAACTCATGAAAACTCCTTCAATTCATGGAAACTCCCTAAATTAATCAAATTTCTCAAAATTCATGAATTTTTCATAAAATCATCAAAATATTATAAAATTAAGGAAAAGGCACCACGGAACCGTGGTAACGACCGGCCGACCATGCCTTGACCACGGAGGTCCCACGCCTCCTCATTCCTTATTTTATAATTATTTTTCATCATCTCATGGTGTTTTCCTCAGTTTCGTCGAAACCCTAATTTTGGCATATTTTCTCGAATGGATGCTCAATTGCACGCCAGAAAATATCAAAATTCTCAGGACTGAGACGCGGACGCCTTGGGGACACGATCACGCTATCTTGACCGACCAAGATTGGCTCTTTGGCTCACGGAAGCCGGTCCCATCAATTTTCACAATTTTGACCTAATTTGCACAATTGCTCGTATTAGGTCCAAAACTCTTCCAAACACTTTGGATTTTCATGAAGTGATCGTCAGGCGGTCACGTGAAAACCCAGGGCCGGTTTCATGACTCCATGGTCGGTCCCTCGCCTCGTCGTAATTAATTAGGTTTTCTCACCTAAGGCTCAGACGAGCATTTTTGAATAAATGATTAAGCCAGCATTTAATCATTCTTCCACCAACAAATCGTCAATTCTCTAGGAGTTCTTCGTATTTGCTCACGTGAGCATATGGAAACTACATGGTTGATCCACGGTCCCATATAGTCGCTCCCTCCTTCGTCCTATTGTTAAACTTCTAACGAACCATGAATTGATCATCAATTGATCAAATTAGGGTTTATGAATCCAAGGATCATCATTCCATATTCCAACCTTAATAATTTTACGACGGCCTCGTGGTCATTAATTTTATTAATTATGCTCGGTTCAACGACCAGTATTCTAATTAATATTTTTGGTGCACTGCCAATAATCCATCAGATGAGCAACACATGCTCAGACGATCAAATATTCAACAATTCATCACATGAGCAACACTTGCTCAGATGATAAATATTTGCTCAAACCAAGGAATATTGGTTCGAAAATCAATATTCAACGATCCATCGAATGAGCATCATAAGAACTATACCTCTGCCTCATCACATGTTCAACTCATGAGTTTCAGAACATCATGTTCAACTCATCAACTACATGGACTCATCGTCCCATCAAACCACGAAGGCATCAATTGACTAACATACCACAAGACGTCAATCGTGTCACTTTGGGGGGATATCACTTATGGTTTTGGTCTGGCCGTCTACGGCACGTGTGTTCAAACACACGATGGAATGTGAGCAAGTCGTGCAATCAGTTGAAGGAATTCATGAGGTAGTGGGTGGAAAATCGACCAAGTCTCCACACGTTGATCAACTGGTTTCAAACACGATCTCCACTTCCCTACTCCTTGATTCCATCAACTGTCACACTTCATGGGGTCATGGTGTCTAAAATTC
This sequence comes from Papaver somniferum, assembly GCF_003573695.1. Lineage (NCBI taxonomy): Eukaryota > Viridiplantae > Streptophyta > Magnoliopsida > Ranunculales > Papaveraceae > Papaver > Papaver somniferum. Next base: position 252,394,325 of record NC_039364.1, read on the forward strand.
CAGCAATATAAATAAGTCTATGAATCATGATTGAATCATCATCATCATCAGTATCATCAATCTCACGTCAAACTGACAACACGAGATCATCAACTCATCAATTGAGTAACTACTCTCAATTGAGAAATTTCAATCACTCAGAGCTTATCGTATTCAGAATTCACACACCCACAATCTTTGATTACCATTGATTCCACACATTTCTCAGCTTCCCTCCTACAGATCAACCCATCCTCTCTTGTGACTGAATTTACTCTGGAACGGTCATTGTCTTGATTTAGGCCGGAGTACTACAGATTGATCTCTCGAATCTAAAGCACCCCCTTTGCAGCGGTGCATCTGTGTGAGGTTTAACATTTCGCTCGGTTCGAGGAGCCTCCTCCGTACGGTCGTCTCCTCAATTCCTTAAGAACCAGCAAATCATTTTTCCCCATCTACAGTGGGGTGATTGACGAACCTGTGGAATCGGCAGTAACAAGGATTTTCCATGTCTTCCTCAGTTGGGTCTCTCCTGACGTATGGAAATTTGATTGCACCCTCTTGGATCCAGGCGTCTAATAGTTCGAGCACTTCTCCAATGGGGAGAGGAAAATCAGGTGCATCATCAGGAGCATCTGTGTGTTGGCCAGGAGCAAGTGTCTCTGGTTTGTCCTTCTTTTGCGTCTTTGGAGGAGCTGCAGCATGCTTGTTTGGGGATTCAGCCTTGCGTTTTCTCCCTTTTGCAACAACGTTTGTAGAGGACTGCAGGTTGTACTGCTTGTTGATCAGGCGTCTGCTTCCTCGAGTGTCACGTGATTCCTCAGTATTTGTGGACTTTGCTCTTTCTAACAGAGCAAGTGCATTGGTTGCTGATCTCTTCGCGGCTTCGTGAAGTTCTGAGAAAGTCTGGAATCGAAGATTCTCCAGTAGAGATCTGTAGACCGGGAGCATGCCGTTGATATACAAATCTACCAGTTGCTGCTCTGTGACATTTGGGTCATGACAGTCCAAGGCCTGGACTCTGAATCTTTTCACGTAATCATTGGGGTTCTCACTGACCCTATGGAACATTCATCCAAGATCAGAGAGAGTGACTTGATCTGACACGAAAAAGTACTTCCTGTAGAAGGCGTTGATCATTTCTCCCCAATTGTTGATAGTCCCCGGTGCGATGTTGTTGTACCAGATGTATGCTCCGCCTTTCAAGGATTTTGAAAACTATTTGAGACGAACAACATGGTTATGTTCATGCTCTCCCAAGGCTTCGAGAAAACGAGAGACATGTTCTCGAGCATTGCCAGTTCCGTCATACAGAGTGAAAGTTGGAGAAATGTAACCTTTTGGAAGGGGAATCCTCTGCGTAGCGGCAGGATAAGGAGGTTGGTGACGATGGACATGTGATGTCTTGTCTTTTCCAGGGTTCTCCAGAAGGCGCTCCACGTCTTCCCGAGTCATGAAATTTGATGGTTCCTTTGCTGATGAATCTGCAGCTTTGCCAGTTTCATCATCATCTACTGTATGGATTGGGATTACTTCAGGATCAGCAACATCTGAGGATTTCTCCTTCTCTTGAGTCTTCTCTGTCATCTTATCAGTAAGATTTTTGAGATAATTACACAACTCCTTCTGTGTAGCAGCCATGTCCGTCTGATTCTTTGCGAGAGTCTCCTGCACTTTGATAAGATCAGCAATGGTAGGTGGTGGATTTCCTCTAACTTCTTCAGGGTGTCGACTGAACAACGGATGACCTTCACCGTGAGGAGGAGTAATGTCACCACCGTTCAGTGTTGGAGGCCGGAATCGTTTCCGGGATATTCTGATTGTCATTGTTGTTGTTGCTAGTACTAGCGTCGTTTTTGTTGGAACCTGTAACTAACCCAGACCTAAGACCATCCATCTTGTGAAATCATGAGATTGCAACCGAGAAATTAATCTCTCACTGTGGTCGCCAATCTGTGAGTGGGGAAAAACGATTTGCTGATTTTTACGGAATTGAAGAGTCGACTGTGTGGAGACTCCTTGAACCGAATGAAATGTTGAACCTCACACAGATGCACTGCAAGAAGTCAGTGCTTTAAGTTCGAGAGATCAATCTGTAAGACCCCGGCCTAAACCAAGAACAATGGTCGTTCCAGAGTCAATTCGGTCATAAGAGAGGATGGGTTGATCTGTAGGAGGAAAGCTGAGAAATACGTGAGATCAATGGTGATCTGCGATTGTAGGTGTATTGTGAATTCAACGTGAAAATGCTCTGAATGATTGAATTTTGCTCAATTGAGAGTAATTTCTGTGAGTTCGTGTAGACGAAATATTGTCTGTATGAACTTTGATGAGAAATTGCTCGTCTTGGCGAATGTTGTTCGAGTGTTCGAAAACTTCTGTCTTTTCAATCAGGATTCAGGGACATTTTATAATACCAGAGTAGAAAACACCATGATCCCATGAAGTGTGACAGTTGCTGGAATCAGAGAATGGGAAATGGGGAAATCATATTAAAACCAATTACTCATCGTGCGGAGAATTGGTTAACTTTCCACCCACTACTTTGCTGACTCTTCCAACTGATTGCACGACTTGCTCACATTCTCATCGTGGGTGAACACACGTGCCGTAGACAACCAGACCAAAACCCTAGTTAATATCCCCCCATGTGACACGATTGAAATCTCGTGGAGTCAGTTGCTGACTTTGTGGGACGATGAGTCCATGTATTGCTGAGTTGAACATGATTAACAAATGTTCCGAAACTCATGAATTAAATGTATGTCTGCTGAGACGAGGTATCACTATAACCTAAGACGAGCAAAACTGTGTTGCTAAATTGTTGAATATTGATAGTTGAACCAATATTCTCTGGTTTGAGCAAATATTGCTAGTCCGAGTGAATATTGCTAATTGAGTAAATATTGTCGGTTCGAGCGAATATCGTTCTTTTAATGAATTGTTGGTAGCTGGACCAAGTAAAATATTAATTTAAGTTATTGACTGCTGGGTCGAGCAAAATAAATACGAATGTTAATCATGAAATCAACATAAAATTATCAGAGTGTTCGAATCTGCTCAGAATTACATTTCTGCAGAGCTCTGGATTCAAAACCCTAATTTTACCGAGATAATGATTTATTGCAAATCACATAAGACCGGCTACATGGGATGACGGGTTCACCATATAACGCCCAGATGCTCGAATGAGCAAAAATACCAAAGTCTCTTGAGGACCAGTTGGTGAAAGAATGATTAAATGTTGGTTTAATCATTTACTGAAATAATGCTCGTGTGAGCGACAAATCATAAAACCTGGTTTTATGGAAAATATGAGGGACCGGCCAAGAGGTCATGGGACCGTCTCTTGATGGTCGTGGGACCAGTAGATGGTCATTTGAGCAAACTTCCAATTGTTTGGAAAGAGTTTGAACCTAATATGAGCAGCTGAGAAAATTAGGTTAAAATCATTAAAGCACGCGGGACCAGCTGTTTGCAAGCCTCAGGGTCACCCTTGGTCGGTCAAGGGGATGTGCCCATGTCACCATAATGTTCACGCTTCAGTCCTGAGAATTTAGATATTTTCTGGTGCACGTTTGAGCAACATTTGGAGAAAATATGCAAAATCCATGGTTTTGCTGAAACCGGCAAAAATACATGAGATGATGAAAATAATAAATAAAACAAGGAATTACAAGGTGTGGGACCGGCCACGACTAGTGCATGGCCGGTCGGCTGACACGCGGGCCCACATGCTTTTCCCAGTTTTATGTGATTTTATGTATTTTTCTCTGATTTAAGGGAAATTCCATGAAACTGGAGAGTTTGGCGAAATTAGGGAACTTCCATGAGATGAGAGACATAAATTAAAATATAAAATAGGGAATGGGAGTGTGGGACCGGCAATAGCCGTGGCATGGACGGCCGGCCAATGGGCGCGGGTCCCAAGGCACTCTTCCCAATTTTATGTAATTTTGATGATTTTAGATAATTTTCATAAAATCAAAGGGATTTGTTGAAAATCAAGATATTTTGTTGAAATCAGGGAGTTTTCATGAAATCAGGAAACAAAACACCAAATAATAATAAAATAATGGGCGTGTGGGACCGACTAGGGCATGGCCGGCCGACTAGAGCCCGGTCCCACAAGTTTTCCTAATTTTTTTAATATTTTCCATGATTTTAGAGAAAATGCATGAAATTAGGTATTTTTAGGGAAAATTCATAAAATCAAGGAATTTTCATAATTTGAGAAGGAATAATAAAATAATGGGACGTGAGGTGTGGGACCGGCCACGGCCAAGGCATGACTGGCTGTCCGGCGGTCCCGCGACACCTTTCTCTAATATTATTATTTTTGATAAAATCATGTGATTTAGTTAAAAATACATGAAATTAGGTAATTTTAATGATTTTAGGAAAAATTCATAAAATCAAGGAATTTTCATAATCTGAGAAGAAATAATAAAATAATGGAACGTGAGATGTGGGACCGGCCACGACCAAGACATGGTCGGCTGGTGCTCGGTTCCGCGACACCTTTCCCTAATTTTATTATTTTTGGTAAAATCATGTGATTTAGATAATTTCTTTGAAATAAAGGAAATTTGCTCGAACAAGAGGATTTTCATGAGATCGTGAAAATAGTAAAAATATGATAAAATATAAAATTGGACGCGGGACTAGTCACGGCATGACTGGCCGGCTGGTGAGCCTGGTCCCTGGCGCTTTTGCTTAATATTTTATTATTATTATTTTCCCTTCCTATTTTGCATAGGTTCCTCGTTCTTTCGTATTTTTGAAATGCTCGTTCGTGCATTCAAAATGTTGGTATGTGCATTATCTGCTAATTACACTTGCACCATTTTTGTCAGAGCTTATTCGATGCTCAGATTCCTGTTTCGTTGAATATTTATTACTAACCCGTGGAATTCTGCTGGGAAGAACCATAGATTGAAGTAACGAAATATAACGAGGAATCGTAGAGTATTGTTGGATATTCAGGCGATTAATTGACGACTCGTAGAATATTGCTGGATATTCAGACGATTTAAGATAATTAATTGTTGGCTCTAAACTAGAAGGGCTTCCTGTCTAGGAGCATTAATTATCTGAGGGTTGAGCAATATGAACTTGCTGGAGTGTCATATTCCTCTTGCATAGTCGGGGAAAACCTGGTTACATCCCGAAGACGTTGTCGCTCTATACTAGCATACATGCTGTCTAGGAGCCGCCCAATCTTTCGATTCTATACAGTATGAGATGTGCCGTGGCCTCAGCTGAGATACTACACATCTTCATCTTCCCTGAGAGACTTTCTCCATCAGAGGTGGCATGAGCTTTCATGCATAGAGACATGAGTGTCGATACTCATCCGATTGCCGGATCCGGAGTAATTACTGAAATTGCTCAGTATTCATGAGATGTTCCGTGGCCTCAGCTGAGAGACTACACATCTACATGTACTCTGAGAGACAGCCTTCTCGGTCAGAGATTTTATGGCATGAGCTTTCATGATTTGATGAGAGACATGATCCTCAATACTCATCCGGTTGCCGAATATGGAGTATAGTTTTACAATTCTACCCTTTGTCGAAAATCCACCATCTACACCAGTCAATGGAAAAAAAACACATTTTGAAGATAAGTAATTACTCCCAAAACACATATATTAGTTGTTTCTAAAGATCCAAGCCCATCCCAAAATGTAAAAGAAAACTAGTTTTTATTACACACAAATAATACATGCATACACATATCCTATAGTAACAAAGATATGCATGAATTTCACAATATAAATAGATTTATAAAACAATAATGAATACAAGAGAGTTCGTTATCAATTCCCACCTCTTTTGATGACAAGCCTCGCCTACCTTGAGATCCATGATCCATTGGTTCACTCTTTAGATCGATCTTTGTTAATAACGACTAACTGTTAATCACACAAGCACTCTAAAGATTAGCCAAGAGGCTCATACAAGGCTCTTAACACATGTTCATACAATTCTCTAATTATAAGCTAAGTGAACTATCTAATGGTTCTAAGCCCATTTATGGTTCTACACCTTTTTATTATCTATCTTTAGCACATCTAAAGTTTACTAATTCAATTAGATTGGTTCTACAGTCAATTCAATAGGTCTTATGAATATCCACAACTTTGTAGAAGGAACCAAAGTCTAATTTAGACTACAAGTGGTCCAGTTCATCAAAATAGGAAAACTAGATTTAAGCCCAAGCCCACTACACAAACCCGTTAAACTAAGGCCAGGTCCATCTGAGTCAACTAACGGTCACTGACAAACAAAGGTCATCTAACAGTCAATGTAAGTCCAGGTCAAGTCTAGGTCAAATGGTCATTTCTAGTCAAATGAGTTAACTCGGTCAAGATCCACTGAGTCAAGTCTGGTTAATGAGTCAACTCGGGGTTAGACTGATTCATCTCAGTCAAATGGTCTGAGTCAGATAAGTCAGCTAGACTGACTAGGATGACTAATAGGCCAAATGCCTAAGCCAAACTTCTCATGCACAAATAAGATGCAATCACAAAACATGCCAAGACCAAAAGATGCATTTCTAACTGCAATAAGCCTTTCACTTGAAATAGAAATTCTATCCTCTCATTACTTCTACAACAGTTCATTCATTTCTTGATTCATTTCCTTAAATTTCAACCACAGTCCTAACTGCATCAACACTAGCAAATCTTTATTCTTTACTGAAGATACAAATCTAACTTTTAATCCAATTCTTAATCAATCTCCAACAGCCTGTGGCATCATCAATGCTAAACCTTAACTATTTCATCTTCAATAACAATTTCATCACTAGGCTTCCTCCCTGTATCTTTACAACATCCCAATTATATTTCCAAACATATCTTCATTCTCTTCATAATCAGATCAACTAAACTCAGCTTCACATATGTCATTAACACCTGCATCATCCATATCCTTGTAACTTCAATTCAAACATAAAAACACCTTCGTTCCTGCCATTCAATTCTCAACACAACCACATGCCTATCATAATTCAACACCAACACCGACTGTCTTAGTCCATTATTGACTCTGTTCTAACTATAAAATCTCCACTTGCAGTACCAGTTCAGCATCCATTACATAACATTACCACCAGCACCATTTCCTTGCTCTCACCACAACCAACACAACTTCATTCCAAAACAAACATCAACTTCTATATCCAAGATATATCATCCCCGACTGTATTTCAATACCCAAACCTGTTCTACAACAAAAATTCCATTTCATTCATCATAACTTCAACCCACTCTTCAGCTGCACCTAATAAACTATATGCACCTCCACCAGTTCAACATCAACTACTCTACTCTGCCCTGTTCTGCAATCTCAATAAACTAACAAACCACCATCTCTATTCTCTAGATAAAACACCTCCTAAATAACACAAGCAGCACCACCATTTTAATAACATACTACCAACAAAATCCATTGTTCTTCTTATACAATTACCATCAGCTCTAACTTCACCAACACCATCTCGAAATCATTAACAATAATCTCAATTAGATAAACCCAAACCCCAATATTCTCTGTAAAACCCTAATCAGAGATTATATTTCCTAAGAATTGAAATTAAACCTGATACAATACTTTCTACCCTGATTAACAACAAACCCATAAAATATACTACCAAACCAAATTCAATTTCACAAAGAAATCAATCAACACAGAAACCCCAAATTAAATCTTCAAATTAAGGAAACCCTAATTTACCTAATTATGTGATTCTTCTTCATAAGAACAACTTCACATCAACAAATTAACACCAACCCTTTTTGTTCTTCATCACCAGGCACTCAAATCCATTTTTAATTCAACAATTCTTCCATATCTTGAACTTAAACCGAAACCCTAACTTCGATTCAACATCACGTCACTTTATTCTTCTTCTGGAACTCAAACAACCTCAACTTCTTCGATTCATCGTGCTACCTAAATTTCCATGAATCGTTCATACTAAACTAAGCTCAATCAGTCGAATTGAAACCAACAGAAAGAGAAGGAGAGGAAGAACAGAGAAGAAGAAAAGAAGGAGAAAGAGAACAGAAAAGAGAAAATAAGAATTAAGGCCGACAAAAAATACTAAAGGCACCTGAGAAACGGATAAGAGCAGACAGAAAGTTTGAAGCAAAAAGACAATTTTACCCTTCACTCAAACTAACTAATATCTTGTTCGTCTGGTATCCGATTGACACATTCGAGATGTCCACTACGCATAACTTTTCGATACCTATTCAATGGTATTAATTTCGTATCTAGATCGTTGTTAGTTTAATTTCTATTAATTAAGGTTCATTTCTAATTAATCGAGTCATAAGCTGTTAATTCGTCTCTTGACCGGTCTAACAACGTTGACGAGCTTGAGGGTCGTTACAATATTACTATTAACAAAATTAATAGGTTAAGGGGTTTTGTTGATTACTATTTCATGACTCTATTTTTTTCATCTTGTGAGCCCCTATAATAGGTTTCAAAAAGAAAGGTTTGTCCCACATAATTGCACCTCAGAGTAGTTTGATTCATCAGGGATCTAGGATTTGGTCAAAAAAGACTGTGAGAAGAGAAAAATTAGAAAATCACCGATTATCGTTCTTTTTGATACCCTTAATCTTTTTCGACCCGGTTCAACGCAAATACATGTGACGTCATCAAAAGGTGATCTTTTATTTTAATTCTTAGGGTTTGAGCGGAAGTATTTTCTCAGATTCAGGGTTTTTTCTCTCCGCAGCTCAGCCAAAAAACTATCGCCTCTTATTTCTCTCTTTGTCTCTTCATTTGCTCAAAAGTGGAGATGGGAAGTGGAAATATCAAGCCACGCGTGGGAGCCTAATCTTGAGCATGCTTAAGTATCCTTAAAACCGCAACATTGCTAATGGGGAGTGTCAGATTACTGGGTAGGGTACCAAAACTCATATAAGACAGAGGATTTTTTAGTTTGTTTTATATGGGTTTGGGTACCCTCTCCAATAAACTGGTACCCCCATTAGCATCCTTACAAAACCGTAGATTATCTTTTCTCTAGACAAATCTTGACCATATATATGCTAAGTTAGCCAACGCTACTAACCAACATCCACCATCATAAAAACCACCCACCGTCACTATTTTTCCACCATCAGTAGTGTTACTGCTTTCGCCACTGACTAAGACCCGCCAAAAAAATTTATATATTTCAGCATATATATATATATATATATATATATATATATCAATTTAGTTTGATATGCCCGTTGTCATAGCTAGTTAGTAGAAGTTAAAGAAAATATGTATTTGTTAGATTAATTAAGGAGATATTATTAATAATATGATTTAAGGTGAATTTCCTCTATTGTGGTTAAAATCTGAACAAAGCTCTCTTCCTAGATCTTCTGGTCCCACCGGAATATATTTCAACCAATAGAATTCGTTAGATTTTTCACACCACCAATTTTTGATATTTTCAACACCACTTCTCTAAAAAAAATTATCCCACGACTTTGGCGTATAATACTTTGCTAAACCCAGATGTCTTTTTTCACCGCCTCTTCCTCTTCTTTTTACTCTCTTTTTCTCCGTGGTTGTTCTTCGCTCTACCTGTATTATTTCTTTTATACTGCAAGTAATAAGATATATGAAAACAGGGAAGAAATTAGGTCGAGGCAACTGAAAACGTTCTTGGATTAAAGTTATGATTAGGTAGGTGATGATTACCAAACCCTAATTACACTTCTTTTAAACTCTCTTCTACTACATCTTGGCTATCTCTTTCTTTTATTGTTATTTCTCTTGATTTATTTCACTGTGTTTTGATTTTTCTTTCCGTTTTGATTATGCAGGCGATTGTTAGTCTATGTGAATCAAATATCAAGCACGATTCGTTTTGATCCTATTGTTTTTGCATAATTTCTATTGTTCTGATTTTTGCTTATTTTTTTGGTTTAGGGTTTATCTCAATCTTATTTCTGTTTTTTTTTTTTTTTTGGTCTTCTTTTTAGGATCCTCTGGTTTATCTCAATTATTGCAAACGGAAACAAAAATAACATGAACCGGTAAGCATTATGTGTTCTCTCAAATCAATCCTAATAATTATGAGAACTTGTTTAGTCCACTAAACCTGACCCGGGTTAATGGCTAGTCCAGCGTGAGAAGTTATTTACTCGCTAGTCCAAAAAAGGTTTGAAAAGAGTAAAATTACTCTGCTAACCCTAACATATAATACTATGTAAAACCCTCTTTTATGCTCTCCATTAGCTTCATTACATACCTTGCATTCTAAATTCTTCATGCGCAACGCATATTGACATGCTTTCGAGATTACCAGTTGGAAGACTACCCATTGTTTACTTCGGCTAATGAGAGTGAGTCAGCTAAAGAAAATTGGTATGTGCGGAATAATGAAGAAGAATGAATGGAATCAAAGAGAGAATGAGGCACATCGGAACAACTTAAAAGTCAAAATACATATAACCAAGCTTTTAAGGTGGCTTCAAGGGTAGGTTCTAAGTAATGTTGTTTTAGATATGTTAACTGTGGTGATAACTTCACCTTATCATCAGATTTTAAATGAGTCATTAGGCTAGATTGAAAGTTGGATTATTAAAGAAGGAAACATCATGTAACAATGAGGCAGGATAGTTGGCACACTGAATAAGACTAATTACAGTTGCATTTACATTTCTTAAAAATAATGTTTGTATAAAGTATTTTTTTAAGAAAACTTAGGCGGAGCCTAAGGATTAGGATTACTAATAATACAAGTGTGGTCATTGTTTAGACAAACATTAGACCCACTGCTAAGGTTCTTACAAGGTATAGCCAAATTCAAAGCTTGGAGATTTTGGGTTCTATGTAACAGTTTAAGACCCAATAAAACAAAAGTTACAGGTTTGATATGTAATAGGGATTCTTCATTCGATGTCTGTTTTTCCTTGTGGTAGTTTCTACTGAATCTTCCTTTGATTGCTTGGATGTAGAGAGTGTTGAAGTGCTCCAGGATTCCACTTGTTTCGGCATGTATTTATATGTTCATGTGCTGCTTTTCCTCTGCCCATTGAAAGGCTAAGTCTGCTCATCATGTGGCTCCTTATGCTCCCCACTGTCTTGTGTGTCCTCTGCTATCAACATAGTTGCCTGCAAAATCAGTGATAGTTAGTGCAGAGAAAAACTGATAAGTGTTGGGATCCTGAATAGTACAGATTTTTATTAAGAAACCAAAGCTCTGCTTATGTTGTTGGACCCCAACAATAGTTCCAGGAGTAGCTATATGGGATTCATTCTCAATGATATGCCCCTGAGTATTCAAGGCATGGCAATGTAACTTGTGAATTCTGTTATGATCACATAGATGTTGTTGAATGCTGAGAGTAGTATTCTTAGCATTAGGAGAGATGTTTTGGAAAACTAGATCACATCTATCCTTCCAAATAAACCAACAAGTAGTAGCATAGATGCAGACATTATGACTGATGTTCGCATTGTGAAACCAGTCTATGAAAACCGTATGGTGATCAAATAAGCCATGATTTCCACCTAACATTTGATGCCAGGCTTCAGTGGCGGCAGGGTCGTTGAGGAACATGTGTGTCATAGATTCCTCCCCACTGTTGCATAATTTTCATATGGGATCAATATAGTGGAGAATGCTTGCAGTTTTGGCATTAGTTGGCAGAATTTCATGAGAACATTTCCAGAGGAAAATTTTGACAGTTGGTGCCACTTCCAAGTTTCATATAGCTCTCCAGTCTCTTGTTGTTTGATCATTTCTATAGAGATTCTCTATTTTGGCTTTGTATAAAGCTTTAACAGAGAATTTTCCTGTGTTGTTGAGTTTCCAGTGAATATTGTCTTCTTCTCTGGGGTGAATATCAAGATTAGTGATAACTTGAGCAGTGTCAGAGCTAAAGATTTGTTGAATGAGCTGAATATTCCATTCCTTTTGATCTGTCATTAGGTGAGCTAGCAGTTGGATACCATTGGGTCAGTTAGCAGGTTTGATGAGTTTGTCAGTTGAAGAAGGTATCCAAAAGTCCTCCCAAATTTTTATTGTGTTGTCATTTCCTATTCTCCATTCGCAGTGTTGCTGAATGTTCTGAATACCCTTTAAAACCCCTTTCCATATCCAGGAGTCTCCATCTTTAGCTTTGGTGTTCATGCTGAGAACATTTCTTCCCAATAAATATTTGGCATCCATCAGCTGGTACCAGAGAGAATCCTTGTCCTGCTCCAATCTCCATCCTATTTTTGTTATCATGGCACTGTTGAAAAGCTCCATATTCATAAAACCTAATCCACCAAGCTCCTTAGGTTTGCAAATGGTTCCCCAGGCTTTTGGGTAGTAGCCTGTGGGGTTTTCCAGGTTCTTTCCCCAGAAGAAATCTCTTTGCAGTTTGTTCATATCTTGACAGGTTTGCTTTGGGATTCTGAAACAATTCATTTGATAGATGCTCGCTGTGGAGGTGACAGATTTTATTATAACTGCTCTTCCAGCTGGGTTCAGTGGGGAATTCTTCCAGCTAGACAGGTTTCTCTTCATCTTATCCAATCCTGGTTTGAAAGATTGGATCTTGCTTCTATGGGTAAATAAAGGAGAGCCTAGATACTTGTCATTTGTAGGTAGAATTTGAACTCCAAGCAGCTTGCAGATAATAGGCATATGAGCTGGATCAGTGTCCTTGTTGAAAAAGACTCCTGATTTGCTGAAGTTGATGAGTTGGCCAGAAGTGTCTCCAAAAATGTTGAGGATATCCTTGAGATTCTGTGCTTCAATAGTGTTTGTCTTACAGAAAACCATACAATCATCAGCAAAGAGGAGATGATTTATGGATGGGGCATTTCTACAAATTTTTACTCCAGAGATGAGACCCAACTCTTCAGCATGAGATAAGGTTCTGGATAGAGCCTCCATGCAGAAAAGAAACAGGTAAGGAGACAGGGGGTCTCCTTGCCTGAGTCCTCTAGTAGGGTTGAAGAATTTGTCAGGTGAGCCATTTAGAAGGACAACAGTGGAGGTAATGAATATGCATTGCATAATTGAGCCATTCAGAGTTGAAGCCAATTTTGACCATAATTGTATGCAGAAACTTCCAGTCCACTCTGTCAAAAGCTTTATCCATATCAATCTTGATCCCCATACTTCCTTTGTTGCCTTTAATACCTCTTCTGGTTCTCATGTGGTGAATAATTTCATGGGCAATGGCTATATTATCAGCTATTTGTCTTCCTGGTATGAAAGAAGATTGGTAGGGAGATATGATTTTGTTGAGGTATGGTTTCATTCTTTGGGCTAGCAGTTTGGATATGATTTTGTAAGTGGTGTTACAGAGGCTAATGGGTCTGAAATGGTTGGGACTAGTAGGGTTATCAATTTTGGGTATCAAGGATATGAAGGTTGAGTTCATTTCTTTGAGAAGGTATCCTGACTTGAAGAAATGTTGGACCATTTTAACTAGGTCCTCTCCTATAATGTCCCAATTTTCTTGGAAGAAGTTAGGTGGGAAGCCATCTGGTCCTGGAGCTTTATCTTTGGCCATGCTGAAGAAAATAGCTTTGACCTCACTATCTTCAGGGTTTCTATTGAGATTTTTATTATCTTCAGTGGTTATGACTGTAGGAATGAGGTTAAGAATTTCAGTATTCATAGAAGGGGATTCTGAAGTAGCCATTTTTGAGAAGTGGTTGGTGAAGCATTGCTTTATGTCTTGGTAGTTTTCAATCCAGTTTCCAGAACTATCTTGGATGGTATCTATCTTGTTCCTCCTTAATCTGCTTTTTGTAGTTCTGTGGAAATAACTTGTATTCTTATCTCCCAATTTGATATATTGGTCTCTGCTTTTGATTTTCCAAAAATTTTCTTCAATGTCTTGCCATTCTCTGAGAACTTTCATTGCAGTTTGTAATGTCTTACTTCTGTCCTGATTGAAGTAGTTTTCTTGTAGCCAATGCAGATGTTGCTTACATTCTTCAATATTTGTCTTTATTTTGCCATAAACTTCTTTGTTCCAGGTTTTGAGTTTCAGCTTGACCTCTTTGAGTTTTCTAGCGATTAGAAAAGCGCTAGAACCAGATAAGTTCTTCTGCCAACATTCAAAAATGATATCCTTACAATCCTTATGGTCTAGCCAAGGACCAAAGAACTTGAAAGGGATTTTACCAGTATTCCAGTGCGGATTAGTGTTAAGTAAAATGGGATGGTGATCAGAGCCAATAGCTAACAGATTAGTGATAGTATAGTTTGGATATAGGAGGAGCCAGGACTCAGTGGATAATCCTCTATCCAACCTCTGCTCAGTGAGAGCAGGCCCACTTCTCTTATTTTTCCAAGTGAAAGGGCAGCCAGCGCTGCCTAAATCATTTAGATCTAGATCAATAATCTTGTTGCTAAAAATGTTAGCTTCAGCAATGTCCAGTGGTTGGGTACTGTATTTTTCAAAATCATGTAAAATAAAGTTGAAATCACCAATAACCAACCAAGGGAGGGAGTTCTTGGAAGCAGTATGCTCCAAAACTTTCCAGGAATTTAGTTTACACTGAGTATTATTAGAATTACCATAATAACCAGTGAAGAGCCAGGGAGGGCCACTAGTAGGATGTATTTTAGCATTTATATGGTTAAGAGAGCAGTCTAGAATCTCAACATCAAGATTGTTCTTCCATATCATTACTAATCCACCAGCTGTACCACTAGCCCCACCAGGATTAACATGCCAAAATTTTTGGATATTAAGCTGTTTCATAGAATTTAAAATTTTACCATGTTTCTGTTTGGTTTCAGATATGAAACAGATATCAGGATTAAATTTGGTCAACATATCAATAAGATAATTCTTAGTATATTTTTGCCCTAGACCTTGGCAGTTCCAGGCTATAGAAGTAAAGAATTGTCAAAAATAGGGTACATGGGGGTATTTAGAGGTTGGTCTCCTAGCTATAGGATCATAGTAGCTTATGATGTAACAGTATGAGGAAATAAAATGTTGGTTGCAGTTTAATCTAAGATAGAAGATTTAGAAGGAAATTACCGCAGGGGTTGGTGTTGATGAGCCAGAAGCACCATTAGTCATAAGAGGAAAGATTGAAGCCAGAGGTTCAGCATAGTTTTCTGGGAATTCTTTGAGTCTTTTGTTGTTCTCAGTTTCATTGGTTTCCATAGTTTTCTGGAAATTACCTCAGGGGTTGGTGTTGATGAGCCAGAAGCACCATTAGTCATAAGAGGAAAGCTTGAAGCCAGAGGTTCAGCATAGTTTTCTGGGAATTCTTTGAGTCTTTTGTTGTTGTCAGTTTCATTGGTTTCCATAGTCTCTGCACCCTGAGTTGATTGTTTCCTTTTTGGCATGACTTTCTGCTTGTCCAAATCCTTAATATTGTCATTATCAGAGGGAGAATCTTCTTCAGTGAAGACGTGAATTGTCTTTCTAGCTTTCCAAGCCTTCTTTTTGAACTGGACAGTTTCAGCATCCATTCTTTCCTTGATTTGAGCTTGAGTTATGGTGGTATGAGGATGGATGATTGGAAAGATACCATTGGTGTCCATAGATTGGTTGGCATTAGTGTTTGAAGGATTTTTAGCTCTAGCTGCTTCCTTGATCTTTGTTTTAGCTTGGGGATTCCTGTAGTTGATGGAGATTTTCTTTGAGAGCTCAAGTTTTCTGTGCCTTATTTGGATGGCAATGACATCCGGGTGTGGGGAGTTGGGATCAGCTCTAGCAGAGGCTCCAAAAGTGAGGTGTTTTGAAGATGAGAGGGCAAGCTTGGCAATTTTTTTTTCCAATTATTTCTGTTTTGCATTCCTCATCTTGATTTCAAAGGCTTGAGCAACATCAACATCAGAGTATCCTCTATGAATGACATTTCTTCCTTCTTGAACGGATTTTTGGTAGGCATTTTGGGGTGGTGGGAGGGATTGAGGTATTTGCAGGATTTTGTGATTTGAGTAGTGGGATTTTGAATGTGTGGGTGGGATGGGGCAGGGTGGGGATGGATGATCTAATATTCTACAAACTTTGCAGAATTTGATTCCATTGAGAGCATAAGCAAACTCCAGCCAATGAGAGATAGTTGGGGTTTCAAAATCTTTAATACCAAACTTCAAGGGTCTGGTAACATCAATGGTAAGTTTGACTTCTAAATTTTTTTTCAAATCTGTCTCTTCCATAAGGTTTCTTGGCAGTTTGAAAAACTCCAACAGGTTGTAGAATATTTTTGATATCTGGTATGATGTGAGATGGGATTCTTTTGATGAGCAGCCAAACCATTACCTTAGTAAATTGTTCTTCATGAATTAAGTCTAGACCTCCAAGGGGGATACCAACAAGAACCATAAGCTTGTCAAAGACTCCTCCGGTGCCTCCATTCCTCAATGTTGAGTAATCATCTTCATGAGTGAGTCTGAGGATGAAATAATTCCTTATTCGATTCCAAATATCAAGTTGAACTCTACCATTAAATTCCCAGTTGTTGTTGATGAATGTACTGATTATGGATGTTTCATAACAGATATTGCTGCAGAGTTTTCCAATGAAACACCATTTCCAATCTAAAGGTTACTTTGCTCTAATGTTGTCGGGATTTAAGAAAACCTTAGGATAAAGATCTACTTCAAGCATATTGAGGGTTTTGTTCATCTGATCAACAAGAATTTCAATGGTTGGGTTGGAGGGATTTGATGAGGAAGCCATTTGTGGGTAGTAAACGAATAAGAACCAGTAGGTATATTTACCAAAGTGTGTTCTAACAAGGTAGGACCAGCAATGGTAGTGTGGGGCATCCGCCCAAGCTGTAATTTGAAAATGATTCTTGCAGATGTCAGTAATGTTGGTCCTTGGAACATAGTTATGGGTTGTACTCAAGTTAGTCCAAACTAGTTTTGATAAGCACTGATCGGTTGGTGTGGACATCACTTTGTAGTTCAGTTGGTGATAGATGTTGCTGGCTCTCGTGACTAGTAGTTTCTGGATCATGTACCTGCATACAAGGACAATAAAAATGTTATTTAAAGTGTTTAGAGTCTTACCTTGTCCTTCCCATTAGGGGTAGTAGATGGTAATTGTGTATTCTTCATAATGACTGAGAACGACATGTCTAGCTGAATTTTGAAATGGTGACGCAAGTTGGATTTGTTCTTTGTCATTGCTGAAGAGGTTGTCTTTGAATGGGTCTATGGTATTGCAGTTGAAATGGGCCTTGTACTTGCAGCTGGAAGGATTTGAGTGATTAATGGTGTCTGAGTCATTTCGAAACTCATGTATCTGAGTGGTTAACAATGTCTGAATCATGTCGAAAATTTGAGGTAGTTTTTGTATCTGGGCTTGTCGGGTGGGGATGTTGCAGATCCAATTACTCAAAATCTAGCCCTTTGACGTGGAAGGAGAGTTCTTGCCAGGTGTCTACTGCCGCTTTGCATGAGCCAATGGTGGGTCTTTGCTTGTAGTAGGCCAAATAATGATGCCAGTAGGCTTGATCATGCGCCTCAAGTTGCAAGTACGGAAGTTAATGCTGCAAGTCTGGTAACTCCCGAGGATTTTTGACGGTTGTGATTGAGAGGCTTTTGCTCTTCTTAAATTGATTAAAACCGCTGAGATGATAATTTTAATCAGTTTCTTGATCAGTTTCCGCTGAAAGAAAAAGAGAGTTCCTGTGTAATCCTTCTGTTGAAAAACATTTCTAGAGTAATCTCCTCGTTTAAATATCCAGGCAAAGAGAAGATGGATGCAAATATGCAACCCCTGAGAGATGAGCATGAGAAGCAAAGAGTTGCCGAAGTCGAGCCTCAGATAGAGCAGACTGTTGAAATCCCTCAGATAAAGCAGGTAAAATTCTTTGTAAATCAAGCAGTTCCTGGGTGAGGTTTTAACTTCCATGCATTTAGTCAATTTGAGTGTTATTTGCAGCCTGATAATTGAATTTTGTAGGTTGAAACTGCAAGGATAAGTGAAGGTTTTTCTAGGTATAATATGCATGCATTGCATTATACTTTTGATGCAATGTATAGAGAGCAGGTCCTGGTAGTAGGGTGTCTGGTTTTAGAGGTGGAAGAGCAGGCCATGGGGAAAGGACTGTGTATGCAACTGCCAGGCGAGGGAGACCACCGCAACATGTCGAGCAAGGCCGAATTCAGAATGGGGAACTTGTGGGTGTAAAAGATGGGTGGGTTACTTTTGCACTGCACCCCACAAAGGGCCAACGGGTGATAGGGGAAGGCATTGTATTGGTAGATGATGAGCGGATTATCTGTGGGGGACTCAGCATGACTTCTTTTCTGCTCAAATACCCGATCCTGCCAAGGATCAGATTCGGATTAAAGCTACAATGCCACCTGAACCAGGTCAGATTACATTTCCCAATTTGTTCATTCTTGCTCCCACTCTCAGGCAGATGGCTCAGGATGTGGCCGAGGTGTCTCAGACTGGTGCAGGAGAAGTCACACATCCACTTGAAGTTCTTCGAGATGAGCATGAAACTCCTGGAGTTGATTCTAGGATTGTGGGTCAAATCTACAGATATGCAAAGGCTAGTGCTATGCGAGGTGAGGAGCCCCAGCTTCCTGAGTTGCCGGCTGATGACACTTTGCCTCCTGAAGCATATGCAAGGGATGTAGAGAGGGTGTATAAGGCAGTGATGGCCAGGACTGTGAGAGATGTTGCACTTGAGTCTGGGGGGCCAAAATCTGACTAAATAGGTAGGATTTGGCAAGATGCACATGCTGAATTTAGTAGTACCAGACAGTCTGAAATTTGTTCTTTTAGTTTGATGCCGGAAAAAAAAGATGCTACCCTGTTTATGGAAATGTTTTATGCATACTTTGGAAAATTGTAGTACTATGTTTAAGTTTTTATTTCTATTTAAAGAAAAAGTAGTGCAATGTAGCTGATTCCTAGTTAAAAACATGCTAATAAAGAAGCAATGATCCCAATAGAAAGGATTTCGAGTGCTAACAAGGTTCAAGCAATAGTCAGGTTTAAGGGACTTGGTAGTACTAGCAGGAAAAAGAGAGCATATGCTATTGGAAATTAGAAGATAGATCAAATTAGGAGTAGAGGGTAGAGAAACAAACACTAAGAGAGTCAAGTAATCACCTCCAGACGGTTTAGCTAAACTGGCCAAGATAGTACACTGATACATACCAGGGGAAGGAGGTGTAGAAATCCAGCTGATTTCCCAAGGGGCTTTGCAACTAGAGAACCTCAGACTAACTGGTTGAGATTTCTGTCTCAAAAAAACTCCTTCCATTGCTAGAATAAAAATCTGACTTTGAGAGCTTGAACATGGTAATTTAAATCTAGGCAATGGGAGTTTTTTGACAAGTTGTTTTTGGTAAGAAAGTTCCAGTAATACTGAAAGATGCTGAGATAGACGAAATTGGGTATGTGTTTTGTATAAAGTAAGAGGGTGTTTTGTATAAAGTAAGATGTTTGCATAAAGTAAGAGGGTGTTGTGTATGCAACTCATTTTGCTTTCAACTAATTAAAATTTGAATGCATACATCAAAGTTTGGAAGTGTCTAAAGCTATAAGAAGGTTTACCATCATAAAAAGTTGATTACATAGAATTTCTCTTTAAATGTTTTTGTACATACAACTTAGATATTTTCTCCTATGGATATTTAACAACTTTTTAAAAGTGACAGCCATATGGAAATGGTGATAAAAGTAACCTCAAGTCTCGACGGATCTAATTAACGACTAGTTGAAGTCGGCATAGTTGACAGTTTAACTTCATAAGGAATCCATGAGTGTTGTACATTTTTTGCACATACTTTTGAATAAATACCGCACCAATACATACAAAAAAATATACTTCTAGTTCTATTTTCTTTTAAATAAATTTATTGTAATTTTAACGTATTTTTTTCTCAAAATATACATATCTTTCTCGGCAGGGCGCAATAACTAGTTAATAATAAAAAATTAATAAACTATTCATTATGAGCAATTAATGGGACCCTAATTAATAGAACACTTATAATGGTTAAATTGAACAAACTATAACCTATGATTTTTCTTCCTCCTAGACAAACCCTGACCACTCTTTATCTAGGCTAACTTAGCCCAACTGTGCTATGTATTTTTGATATCATGATTAGTGTTTATTTTTTTCATTTTCTTCCCCGTCATAGAATTCAAGGTACCATTTTTCCTAATGACTTCACCAGGGTTTGGTTTTACTCCCTAAAAGACACAGCATCACCTAAATTTTCATATCTCCCAAGCAGCATAAGCCATTTTGACACTTCAATTTTCGTCTAGCAGCATTAGCTGATTTCCTTTCTTTTATACCAACGATTCTATACAGACAACGATTTTAGGCAAGAGAACCGCCCCTCACAAAATTTGTGGGCCCCATCATCCCAAAAACAAACATGGGTCCCATTAGTGTTTTGTGTGAATGAGTTGTTTTGCCATTGTTCAAAATGTCGGTTCATAAATTTTTTTTGCTTTTATACTACCCTTAAACAGTTCTATAGACCTTCTAGCTTCAGGAATAGTAAACCATATGGCTCGAGAGAGAGGGCATTCCCTTGAGATGTGTACCAATCGTTCTATAGACCTTCACCATCAGATGCCGTTTCTTCTGACTTTTCTTCTCCGCGAAGCATTTTTTTAACTTAATAATGCCACGTGTACAGCTCGTTAAACTCCCTCCCTCTATAGATCGAGTTTTTACTGCAAAAAAACAACAAGAAAAAAAAAAGAAAAAGAAAAAACAGAAGAGGCCAGTTTCTGTCTCCGTCAGACATAAGACTCACTAAACATCTGACCGATTCTGATGGGATTCAAACAAGGAAAAGCATTGTACTTGTTTTCTAATCTCTGGTATTCGATTCATTTCTCTATTCTCATTTGAATCCCTAATTTTCATTAATTTTGTGATTTTGGGGCATTGTTTGCACTTATCTAGTTAATCTTGGATTTATAGCTTTCACTCTCGAAATTGCTCGGTAGTTGATTTAGTATTTTAGAACATTAAATTAGGGGATTTCCTAATTTTACTCTGCTTAAGGCTTCATGGTGATGTTGAGTTATTGCTGGTGTTGTTGATACCCTACATTTGTCGATCTTATCTAATGATTGAAGGGTTATAATGAAACTTCGGGCGGGCCTCATTGGACTGGTAAAACATACGATGTTTAGGATCTCACCACCTAATGCTTTGGAGTGGGTGAAGTGAGAGTTTGGAATATCATAGTGGTGGTGTCTTTATTGATTATCAAATGCACGTAGGGGAAATAGCTTACTTGTGTTCTGTCGTATTTGTTGGTGTGGTGCCATTGTCTTTTGTTTTTATGATTATATGCAAGTGAGTTTGTTAACTTTCAGTATTTGTTTCTTGAAAGACTTTATAAGTGACTAACCATGTAGACAAATTGTTCTGTGCTGTAGAAAGTAGTAGAGTAAGTAAGGGAAGAGCATAAGTAGTTCATCATGGCTGAGTTGGAGGAGCTAAAAAAGAAGCTCGCTCCATTATTTGATGCTGAAAAGGGTTTAGATGGGCCATCTATGAACCCTTATGAATCATACATGGCAAGTTCTTTCAGTGTTTATATGACACAAATAGTGCAACTTTTTTGTTGCTGTCTTATAAACTTTTGTTTTACCTATAGGTATCAGATGGTGGAACCGTAAACTTATTAAGCAGGTCTTGTGGGGTATATAACATCAATGAGCTTGGGTTGCAAAAACGATCTTCTTGGTTGGTAGATGAAACAGATGTAAGTGAAAAGACATATCGCTGTGCTTCACATGAGATGCGCATATTTGGAGCCATAGGTAGTGGCGCAAGTAGTGTTGTTCAGAGAGCTATCCATATTCCGTCTCACAGAATTTTAGCCTTGAAGAAAATTAGCATTTTTGAGAAGGTGTGTATAATATGGCCACTCATATGAGTCCTAGCCTACTATTAACTCCTTATTAATGGTTTTTGTCATATACTCAGTACTGGCTTAAGATAATCCTCGAAACGAAACATGCATGTCATCTCCTACTGATGGTGTTGATCTACATTTAAGTTTCTCTTGTTTGTATTCTAGGAAAAGCGGCAGCAGCTTCTTACTGAGATACGTACGTTGTGTGAAGCACCTTGTTATGAAGGTCTTGTAGAATTCCAAGGAGCATTTTATACCCCAGACTCGGGCCAAATAAGCATAGCATTGGAGTACATGGATGGAGGTTCCCTTGCAGATGTCTTACGAGTGCGAAAATCTATACCAGAACCAATTCTTTCATGTGTAGTTAAGAAACTCTTGCGAGTAAGTACCCTATTTGTCCTCACTTTCATCTCTCGCTTTCTTTTTGAACTTTCATGAAATTCGTGAGTATCATCTTCGCGGTCTATTTCTTAGAAAAATTTCTTCTTATGTTTGTTGAAGGGTTTAAGCTACCTGCATGGAGTTAGACATTTGGTTCACAGAGACATTAAGCCTGCAAATTTACTTATGAATCTAAAGGGGGAGCCAAAGATCACCGACTTTGGTATAAGTGCTGGGTTGGAGAATTCTATGGCAATGGCAAGTAACAACTGTATGTCATCATGAAAGTTTCATTCGTATGGTATGACTAACATTGGTGTCAATATGTTTTTCCAGTGTGCTACTTTTGTCGGCACTGTTACATATATGTCACCTGAAAGAATTCAGAATGAGAGCTACTCTTATCCGGCTGATATCTGGAGCCTTGGTCTAGCTTTATTCGAGTGTGGGACTGGTGAATTTCCATATACAGCTAATGACGGGCCTGTTAATCTTATGCTACAAGTGAGTCCCTCTTTTTACCTTTTCCAGTTCCGAAATGTTCCCTCTTTGATTTAGCTTGTGTGTTCCTATTGAAAATGAGTGTAACAGAATCTTTGGAACTACATGTAGTATCTGTGTGTACAATTCTACTCCATCTACTTATCTTGTTATCTGACATCCTGAAAGTGGTAAATGTATGGCAGATCCTGGAGGATCCATCACCTTCACCTTCAAAAAATTTCTTTTCCCCAGAATTCTGCACATTTATCGATGCTTGCTTATTGAAATGTGCGGATGCGAGGCCAACTGCGGAACAGGTGACTACGTGGTCATTCCGAGTGAATTATAACCGATGTCTTGTCTTAAATATATAAAAAAAAAATTGTCTAGTCTACCTTGAGGCACAATAAATCTGTACTGGTACTTGGGGAATCTTCTTTTGGTTCTGTTGGTTTAACAAGTATTGGAATCTTGGGTCGTTTCCTTCTATAAGGCTATTAATTTCATCTTTGATTCATTCACTCTTTCTTACTGTGCAGCTTCTCTCACATCCGTTTATTACAAGGTATGCAAGTGCAGAAGTTGACCTTGCAGCATTTGTTCGAAGCGTTTTTGATCCAACACAAAGAATGAAGGATTTGGCTGATGTGAGTCTCTACTGCTTTTCTACTTGTATTTCTTCCATCAGTTATTTTTTTTACCATTCATGTAACTGTTGTATCAGACGTTTACTCTTTAGACAATGTTGATATATAACTGGAGTATTTAGCTATAGAGTTACTAGACGAAAATTATTTTGATAGTTGTAACATTGTGAATGCTTGGCAGATGCTTACTATGCACTATTACTTACTTTTCAATGGTTCCGATGACCTTTGGCATCATTCAAAAACCTTATATAGCGATGATTCAACTTTCAGGTACTCTGCAAATTTCTTAAAACCATTGGTATCAATAAAATCCTAATTACTGTGCTATGTAAAACAATCAAGGTATATTTTGCAGAAGAGTTAGTAATGCATAATTTTTTGACCAATAACCGTTTCTGTTTGATTGTAGCTTCTCAGAGAAAGTCTCTACAGGCCCTAGTGAAATATTTACAACTTTGTCAAACCTTAGGAAAACATTAGCAGGTGACTGGCCCCCTGAAAGGCTAGTGCATGTTGTCGAGAAACTTCAGTGTCGAGCCCATGGCAAAGATGGAGTCGCAATTCGTGTGTCTGGGTCATTTATAATTGGGAATCAGTTCCTTATCTGTGGAGATGGGATACTAGCTGAGGGTATGCAGAACATCCAAGATCTTGCGATTGACATCAAAAGTAAGAGGATGGGAACGTTCAAGGAACAGTTCATCATGGAGCCAGGGAACGTGATTGGACGCTATTTCATTTCTAAGCAAGAACTGTATATCATCCACTAGAAAACTTTCCAACGATATTCTGTTTCCCAACAAAGCTGCCAGCTTATCAGCAATCTGTATTGGTACGTTATCAAGTGACTTGGAAGTTGGGGTCTATCATTGTTCGTTGATACTTTCTTACTCTTTGCACGTTATATTCTACTTTGTATGCAGGAACGCCTGTCTTGAGCAAACGGTCAAGATCTTCAAAACCACCTGATATCTTTTGAAGCTGTAAAAATTGTTCTTAAATTGAGCGTGTGTTTATTATGTCTAATTGAAATGCAGATTCCATACTGCATCAAAGTTATTCTATTTATTTATGCGAGTTGCAAACATAGCCACACTGTAATCCCACGCTGCAAAGCAGAATATCTAAGAAACTTTTTTACCAATTCAGTTTCTGTTGTCCTCTAAATAAACACAATCTTGGTTGTTAATGGCTACCCCATGTACTTTCAGATGGCCAAGGCCAATCATTCCATGTGTAATCTTGTTTTTTTTCTTTTTCTTTTTATGTGTACTCTTGTTAGGTGTGTTAGTCGGTCTCCAATCATCTTTATGCTTTCTTGAGCCAGAGGGTCATGATTTTTCCTGACCATTGAATTCCATTTGAAAAGCGTCTTAGTGGATCACCTCCCATTTGAGAAACCGGCAGTTACCCGTAAAACTTTCTTATACAGAGAGATGTTAACGAATGTAACTGTCTTTTGAACAAGGAAGACCCGTTCAACAACAACTTTCTTTGACAGGCATGGTCGACTTATTTTCTTGCAGGCATTTCTCCTCTCTGCAGATATAAAAACCATGGTTACAGAAGATCTACTTCTGTTTGTTGTTGGACCCGGAAAACATTTTGTTACTTATTTAAAACAACAAACAGGTCCCCACCACCACCATGGAGGTTGGTGCCTTGATCCCAACCACCGTTTTTGGTCTCTTTTTGTTCTGTTCATTACTCGGTCAACCAACTATGGTGTTGTCTCAGGGCCTTCAATATGGCTTTTACAACAATGTTTGTCCCGAAGCTGAGAAAATTGTAAATGAGGTTGTCAGCAAGTTTATGCGCCGTGATGCTCATATTGCTGCTGGACTTATTCGTCTGCATTTCCATGACTGCTTTGTTAACGTAAGTTCACCCACCACCACCTATACACGACTCTAAATTCTCGATCTTAAATTATTCCAAATTTTATTTTTCTCTGAGTTGCGCTCGATTTTTTCCAGGTTTAAGTATGATCTATAAGTTGATTAGAACGTTGTGTTTCCATATAAAAAAGTTTAGTTCTGGTATTTATTACTGGTAATGGTGAACTTAATAAATACGTTTGAAACAGGGTTGTGACGCTTCTGTCCTCTTGGAAAAAACACCATCAGGTGAACAGGTAGAGATGGATTCGCCAGCCAACTACAAGTCCCTCAGAGGAATGGATCTCATCGACAAGATTAAGAGCAAACTCGAGGATAAGTGCCCAGGCATTGTTTCCTGCGCTGACATCCTTGCATTTGCAGCTCGTGACGCTGCTGTCAACGCAGGTGTTTTACCTTACTTAGTTCCAGGTGGACGACGTGATGGATCAATCTCACGTGCTATGGACACAATGATCCTTCCAGCACCCTCTCTAACTGCCGAGGAGCTAACTGATACCTTTGCTAAGAAAGGATTTACCCAAAATGAAATGGTAGTCCTATCTGGTGCACATTCCATCGGTTATGCCCATTGCGCAACTTTCGGGTCTAGGCTATATGGAGACAAACCCCACCACTCTCAGGATCCTACTTTGGAACCTCTACACGCTGAAATTCTGAAGAATAAATGTCCACCATCAAGTATTCCTGAAGATGGATCCTTAGGTCATCACAAGGTGCCATTAGATTCAATCACACCTACGATCCTTGACAACATGTACTATGTAGGATTGGAACAGGGCAAAGGACTACTCGCATCAGATCAGGGACTGATGAAAAATCTTCATACAAGAAACTTGGTTTTCGAATATGCACAGAATCCAATTTCGTGGTCTAGACAGTTTGGGGTAGCCATGGAAAAAATGGGGACTATAGATGTTCTTACTGGTGACCAAGGCCAAATCAGACGCAAATGTAGGAGAATCAACTAAGATTGTAAACAAAGAAGGGACCAGCATGATTCTGTTCCATTTTTGTAACCCGTATGGAATTAAGTTTCTGTATCACGTTTGGGGCCTTGATTTAATGAAAGCCATGAAAAAGGAAGGCTGATCTTGTTATTCTTTATTTATTGTACTACTAGAGCTATTTTTGGGGTATTGCTATGATATTTGCGCGAGTGTTGGCTTTAATAAATTTTCTTAATCTCCCGGATATACTCCCTAGATAGATGACCTATTTAGTTTTAAATTTTGTCCCTAAATAGATAACATATACTAGTGGGAATTAAGTGTTTGACCCTGACCTCACTCTTTCTTACTCTAATGACCTTGGGCTTGAGAGGAGTTTCTAATTTCTGAGCCCACTTAAAACAGAGGGTCAAAAGAATAATACGGAGGGTCATTATAATAAAAAAGAGTGATGACGTCATCCAAAAAAATTGTTTGTTCCAAAAATAACCTTCCTTCTGTTTTTTCGTTAATAACTGAAAAACAGATCGAGATTTTGTTAGAATTCGAGAAAAGAGAGAGAACAAGGAGGATGATGTTTTTTACGAGATTGGTAGAGATTGTTAGTGATTTCTGATTTTATTCGAGAGAAGATCAAGGTTCAGTGATTTCTGATTTTATTCGAGAGAAGATCAAGGTTTAGTGATTTAATATTTTATTCGAGAGAAGATCAAGGTTCAGTGTTCGATTCGAGAGAAAAACCATGATTCGATTCTAGAGAAGAGCAAGGTTTAATGATTCAATACTTAATTAGGAGTTCAATTATATTCAGATTAGTTTTTTCAATTTTATTGAGCTGATTGAATTCGTTTCAGAGAAGATTTTCAGTAAAAATGGAGCTCATTCTAATCAACGGAGACTTCAAAGATTTTTAGGTATTTTTTCATAATCATCTTCTTCTTCATCTTTTTGTTTTTGTTTCTGATCTGTAATATAAAATCATAATCGTTGATACTGAGAAGAAATAAATGTTTCTCTTTAAAAACAGTACAATTTTTGTTTCTTATAAGTACAATTCGTTTCAGAGAAGATTGTTGATGTTTAGAATCAGTACAATTTTTGTTTTTGTTTATTGTACATCTTCAATATAAAAACAGTGCTGCAATCTTGTGAAGATATTAGTCATTCATCCTAATTAGATAACATGTACAATTACCTATAATCTTAATCTATCATACTGAGAATATCTTATTTGCGAAGATAATACACACATTTTTACATTAAGTTTCTTATAAGTGTATTGTATTCACTTGTGTGTGTGTGAAGATAATAATCACACTTTCTAACAGGTTTCATATAGTGTATTATATTCACGTGTTGTGTGTGTGAAGATAATAATCACACTTGTATATGGAAAAGAATAATTTGATTTCATTTAAACCAAATAAAACAGATGAAGAACAAGTGTATTATATTCACTTGTGTGTGTGTGAAGATAATAATCACACTTTCTAACAGGTTTCTTATATTGTATTATATTCACTTGTTGTGTGTGTGAAGATAATAATCACACTTGTATATGGAAAAGAATAATTTGATTTCACTTCAACCAAATAAAATAGATGAAGAACAAGTGTATTATATTCACTTGTGTGTGTGTGAAGATAATAATCACACTTTCTAACAGGTTTCTTATAGTGTATTATATTCACTTGTTGTGTGTGTGAAGATAATAATAACACTTTATTTCTAATATGGGATCATACCTGCTATGCACAAATTAAAAAATATATCCAGAGCTAACTTCTTTTTATTTTTGTTTTTATGTTTGTTATTTTTTGGCAGAGGATAATATGGGTGTTAATGCTACCGCAGTTGTTCATTTTTGCAATTTAAAATTTTCAGATGTTGTCACATCATCATCTAAAATTAAGGAGCTAAAGATGATGGCTTTTCTCGTTGTATTTCTCTCCGTAATTCTGATTTTTACTTCACTTGTGTCTAAGAGGGCAATAAAGTGCCTCTCCGTCTTGATTTTCAGCTACAGTCAATGATTTTATTCTACATTGATAATAATATCAGCAGTTTTGACTTGTCGATTGAATTTGTTGGGGAGATTTGTTCTTCTTTGGCAACATCAGCAGATTATGATGGTGATGTAGTAGATGACTTGGCTGAAGATAACAACACTGCTTTTATTGAAGATGAAGCACTATTGTCTCGTCCAAGGAGATTAAAGGAGTGGGAGAATGTTATTGGTGATGTTGGTCAACAGTTTGTAGGGGTAAATGTAGTTCGTTCAGCTGTTGATAAGTATTGCATCAGTATCAGATATCCATATGCAATCATTAAGAGTGCTCCTGATCGTTATACTGTTAAGGTAATTTCCTGTGTAGTTAGTATTCACATTTTTTCATGTGCAGGAAATATACACATTTCAAGTTATGTTTTATATCTTCTTTTTAAATTTTCTTTTCTTTAACTTTAAGGTATTTTTTCTTTTTATAGTGTGCTTCGTTCGCCACGACAACTTGTAAATGGAGATTTCATGCTTTATCCATCCAAGGTAACTTAGATCTGTTTGAAATTAAAACATTTTACAAAGAGCACACATGTGGAGCTGGTACTGCTGATTCTCGCCAATTTAAATGCAAGCGTAAGTTTGTACAAAGTGTGATAATGGATGATATAAGACACGATCCTCACAAAAAGAAGGCTTCAGATATCCAAAAAATATTTGAATTGGATTATGGGATAGATTTAAGTTACCTTCAAGCTTATTCCGGTCTTGAGTATGGAAAGCAAGTTATATGGGGAGATGATGTGAAGTCATATTCAGACTTTCAATGGTATGTTGATGTTGTGAATAAGTATAATCCCGGTAGTAAAGTTGTTCTTGAAGTTGATAAAGTCTCCAAGAAGTTTGAGAGATTTATCATATCTTTTTAAGCTTCTATACATGGCTTTAACTTCTGTCGTCCTATGATTATCCTGGATGTACCTTTCTTGTCGGAAAACACAAGGGTTCCCTAATGTAGCTGGGGGAAAGGATGCAAATCAAGGTATTTTATTCATACTTTTTGTTTTCTGTTCAATAATATTGTATTTGTATTACTAGGCAATATAATTTGTTGGTTAAGGGGAGTTTGACTGTTTAGGGTAACCAGCCATGAAATTCCTATTACAAATACTCAAATGAAGTTGTACATTACTAGAATTAGTTAAGGAACAACCAATTCACATATGAAATCCACATGTATCACAACCAATTCACATATGCAATTGGTAGCCTTGAAAATAGCCCTAATATTTGCTATTTTTATAGGAGTTTCCATAATTCCAGGTTCATTATACACGGGGTTCACCCCACTATTATTCACAATTTTTTTTCTGTGGATATATTATTCACACTACTTTTTTCGGATGTTTTTTTGTGTTTATTTTCAGGAATTTTTCCTATAGCTTTTGGTATAGTTGACATTGAAGATAAACCAAATTAGGTATGGTTTTTAGAGCATTTGAAGGAGATTCTTGATGAGAAAAGAACTATAACTTTTATAAGCGATCGAGGCAAAGGAATGATACATGCAGTCCCAGAAGTTTTTCCAGGCTGCTTTCATTCTTTCTGTTTTTATCACATGAAGCTTAATATTCCTGTTTCTAAAAATGATAAGAGATACAAGGCAGCAGTTAGTATGTTTAAGTATGCGTACTATGCTCTCACTCCTCAAGGTTTTGCTTCCGCTTTGAAATCCATGAAATTGTACAACTTACATAAAATGATCATTTGGCTGAACGGAATTCCTCATGAGAATTGGGCAACTTATGCATTTTTGGGAACGTGTTATGGAGAAAAGAGTTCTAGTGTTATTGAATCTTTCAATAGTTTTATAAAAAATGACAAGGGACTTCCACATTCACTTTTAGCGGATCAAATTCTGGTTCATCTTATGGATTGGATGTATAAAAGGAAGAAGGAATCTGAAAAGTGGAAATCAGTCCTTACACCCAGAATGGAACACAGACTTAAGACCATTAAGGATGTTGGTAGAAGCTACAGAGTTAAGCCAGCAAGGGATGGTTTGTTTGAAGTGTATACATTAGCTCCTCCAAAGAAGAATTTAGTGGAGTTGTATTCTATGAGTTGTACTTGTCGAAGATGGGATGCTAATGGATTCCCATGTTCCCATGTTGTGAAATCTGTTAGTACACATTCTAGATATTCTCAGTACAAAAAATAAATAAACCATTATGTGAGGTTAATAATCACAGAATTTTAATGTGAAGATTATATCCACATGGTCTGTCTATAAAGATTTTTACCCATAAAATAAATGTAGTCAGTTAAATATACTCTATTTTTCATGAATATTCTCATTACTTTTTGAAGATCGTCTACTTTCTTGGCTGATTCCATTGTAACTTTTTCCGATGATGGTATGCCTTCATTGAAAGTAATACCTTGTTTCAATCCTTCCTGAAATCTCAAATAATGTCTCAAATTAATCAACAAAAATAAGTGTACACATTCTTGTCATTCTGTGAGGTATTTCTCTACAGACTTTTAGACATAAAAATAAATATATTCAGCTTACCATACTCTATTTATGTAAAATTTAACTTAAAACTGATTCTGTGAGGTTCATATTCACAATTTTTTAATGTGAAGATTATATTCACATGGGATTATATTCAATGTGAAGATTATATTCACATGGTATTTCTCTACAGACTCTTACACATAAAATAAATATATTCAGCTTACCATACTCTATTAATGTAAAATTTAACTTAACACTGATTCTGTGAGGTTCATCTTCACATTTTTTTAATGTGAAGATTATATTCGCATGGTCAGCAAACCATAATCTATATTCATAAAAATTCTGGATTAAAAACAAAAAGTGAATTTGGGATACGTTAAAAAAATCGTATCCATTGTAACTTTTTCCGATGATGGTATGCCTTCATTGAAAGTAATGCCTTGTTTCAATCCTTCCTGAAATCTCAAATAATATCTCAAATTAATCAACAAAAATAAGTGTACACATTCTTGTCATTTTATGAGGTATTTCTCTACATACTTTTAGACATAAAAATAAATATATTCAGCTTACCATACTCTATTTATGTAAAATTTAACTTAAAACTGATTCTGTCAGGTTCATATTCACAATTTTTTAATGTGAAGATTATATTCACATTGGATTATATTCAATGTGAAGATTATATTCACATGGTATTTCTCTACAGACTCTTACACATAAAATAAATATATTCAGCTTACCATACTCTATTAATGTAAAATTTAACTTAAAAAATGTGAAGATTATATTCACATGGTCAACAAACCATAATCTATATTCATAAATATTTTAACTACCTGTTGAAGCTCTTCTATTGTCTTAGATGATTCACTTGTAACTTTTTCCAATGATGTAATGTCTTGAATCAATCCTTCCTGAAATAAAGTACTGTTATATAATGTCTCAAGTTAATCAACAATGTTCATCAAAAATTAACTTTTTTCGTAATTTACCTCTTCAAGTTTTTCAATAATTTCATTATTCTTGTCGTAAATATCCTTCTCTTCTGAATCCTTACAAACAACATTATCTTTTTGTATATTAGATTTGGATTCTGTCAAACTTCATTTTCTCCTGATGTAAAACTTACTTGATTTCCTAACATCAACAGCATCCCGTACTTCAGGAGCAGAACTAATTTTTCCTGTATCAGTAGCAATACGACATTGTTCTGGAAAAATAACATTTGTTTCTGAACTACCAGTTTCAATTGGCTCTTTATTAATATCTCCGACATCTTTCTGAACTTCCTGCTTAATTTAGTAATAAAATAATTAAAAAAAATATGTTTATTTGCTAGTAATCATGTTGATATATTTATAGAAAAAAAGAACTACATAGTATACCTGTAACCCTAATAATATGTTTGAAACATCATCATCAGGAAGAATGTCTGAGAAAGCTTTGTAATAGATTTCATTCATCAGTTCTTTCACTTTAGCCACAGTTTGTTCATCAATACCATCAAATTTCTTCATTTGTTCCCAATTTGACTTTATAGTCATCCTCAAGTCTTGATATTTGTCTTCTCTATGTTCTTTATAGTTATTCAGTACCACTTTTTCATTTTCAGTGAACCCTTCAATGAATTTATTTTTAAACTGAAATTATAGTGCAAAAACTATTCACACAACTACATTTTTCTTTCAGAAACTATAAACATATGCACATAGAGACAACGACTGTAGGAAATAGATATGCAGATGCTAGCTTAAACATAGAGACAACGATTGTAGGAAATATATACGATGCAGGTTTAACACAAATAGAAGTGGTACTACGATTTCAAATATCTCTCAAATATGATGCAGGTTTAACACAAATACGATGCAGGTTTAACACAAATAGAAGATTCTCCATACGTTTGCCGTATTCATCTCTTTCAGTACTGCTTTGGAAATATCTCTCAAGTTCCACCTGTCTGCTC
This sequence comes from Papaver somniferum, assembly GCF_003573695.1. Classification (NCBI taxonomy): domain Eukaryota; kingdom Viridiplantae; phylum Streptophyta; class Magnoliopsida; order Ranunculales; family Papaveraceae; genus Papaver; species Papaver somniferum. The sequence goes on from NC_039364.1 coordinate 252,427,025, forward strand.
TTGGAACAAATTTGTGTTTTGCTAAAGATCCTGGCGTCACTATGTGGGTATGCTCAGCAAACCAAATCTGTATGAATTCATTGTAAAATAACAATTTTTTCAAATTGAAAAAATACTTGATCAAGATAAATATACAAAGTTTTGTTATAACTCACCAGCAGATAAACAACACATCCAGTAATATTCTGTGGTTTCTTGAAATTTTTATTTATTTGTTTGGCCAAATGTGTATGGATAACATGCGCCCATGACAAGGTTTTGCATTTTTCAAAATCTTTAACTAAACCAAGATACTTCTCCTTTGTTGCACCAGCATCTTTAGTTGTAAAGAAGAGAGTATTGCACATGAACAGTCATATAAGCATCGCCAAATCTTCATTTTTCCTCCTTATTATAGACTTTTCCATTTCCTCATCTTCTGATACACTAAGAGAATGTTCCATTTCATCATCTTCTGACAAATTAGGAGACTGTTCCATTTCCTCCTCTTCATCATCTTCAGTTTCCTCTAATTCGTCATCAATTTCCTCATCTTCTTGAAATCCTAACAATTTAAAGATTTCCTTTTCTATCTCTTTCTTTCTTGCAGATTTACGATCACCAAAATTCCTAATGTAAAACTCACTCTCTTTAAAGTCACCACCATACATTGCCTCCTTTGTTTCACGTTGCCTGTATTCAAAGAATGGCATCCCAGTTATAACACTGAACTCTTCCGGTGTGGACGTCAGAACATATGTTACATCATCCTTGACAAATTCAAACTTTATTTCATCATCTGTTGCTTCTTTAAAACACATCAACAACTGAATGCAAGCATCATTTAATTTGTCCTAGTGAGATGCCTTATAGTTTCTTTCCCAGAACAGTAAGAACAAGTACCCAAATGGAGATTCTTTAATCCTATTAATTTGTTCAGCAGTCAATTTTACTTTTCGTTTCTTCATTGCAGTAACTAGAGAAGCCAAACCGTTAAAAGATGCTCTATATGGCCTGTCTCCAGATGCTACAAAAACAAATTTGAAACATTTTTACTTATTTGAAACACATTCACCATACAATTGAATAACAAACATCTAAAAATAGATTATTTTTTAATACCCTTCTTAGATGGTCCAACACCCAAATTAACTTTTTTTCTTTGTTTTGGAGAACCTTTCTTATATGTCTTTTGTTTTCTTGCTTCATTTGATTCTACATAAACAAAAATATGACTTTTTAGCATGAAAATAATAACACAATGATTTTAGTAAAAATAATTAAATTTGCATAACATACATATATATGCATAAACAAGTTAGATTTTACCAAAAATTAAAGTGTGAAGATAATAATCACACTTTGTTTTGTAGATATATTACTCAAAACAGCCAAAAATTGAAGTGTGAAGATAATAATCACACTTTTGATTTTATTAACTAAAAAGTTGATTTTGTCAAAAAAAAATGTATGTGGAGATATTAATCATATAATGTTAATCTACAAACTCTTTCAAAAGGTAAATTTCATTCTTCAAACGAGAACATTTAGAGGATAAGTTAAGAAGAGCAACTGAAACCTAAGATGATAAAACAGATAGAAGAGGAATTGAAACCTAAGATGAATAAGTAAAGCAGCAAATGTAGAGGATAAGTTAAGAAGGAAAATATTTTCCCTACATCACACATACACTTAAGGTATTTACTCAAGCTTATAATAATTTGCAAGGAACTGCTTTGACTTGAACAATTTTTGATGTCTTTCATGATATGATGATATATCTTATACCTGAAAGCAATTTCTAGAATGGGTATAATAAACAGTGGCATTGCCTACAAAACAGGTCGTATGGGTATACCATCACTTAGTCATTCATTAGTGAACAAAACAAACAGGTCGTATTGGTGTGTGCCACTGAGTAGTTGGATGAGACGGACCCCAGCATAATGATTTTTAAAACCAATCTATCTTATTAGTTGCAACTGATATGTCTCGACTCTCTGCTTGATTAGATAATACGGGATTAGATAATGTTTCGACTCTCTGCTTGATTAGATATTAATCATATAATGTTAATCTACAAATATATAAATATATCAACATGAATAAATAGTCAAATCTATAAATATATCAACATGCTTCGTCTCAGAGGTGGGATGCAGATTTTTGTAAAAATAAATAGTTAGAGAGTCGAGACAAAGCATAAGTACCTTTCTTAGACTTCTTATGTTTTGAGCTTGCTTCTACATAAACAAAAACAAGTTTATATTAACTAAAAAGTTGATTTTGTTAAAAAAATTGTATGTGGAGATATTACACACATACTGTTAAATTTCAGAAAAATAAATAAATCAACATGAATACTAGTAAAACTTGAGACATTACAACATTGGAAAAACATAGATTTAATACCTTCTCCATCAGAAACATTAATATTCTTCTTACGTTTACCATTTTTCTTCTTATTGATGATTTCTACATAAACAAAAACAAATTTTAGTATGTGACTAATATCTTCACAAAACATTCATTTTCTGTCAGTACAAAGTATGTGAGTAATATCTTCCAAAAAATTTGTATCAAACTGTATTCGAAGATCATTCATTTCGTACAGATAAATGTAAACATATCAAACATGAAACCAATTCCGAAGATCCAAATTTCGCACAGAAATTCATCATACAAAAAATAAGATACAAATTTCAACTAAAACATATACCTCTTTCAGAAGATTCAGTATCTCTTTCACTTTCTTCATCTAATTCATTTTGACTTTCTTCTTCAATTAGTTTGTTCATCATCTGATTAGTTTGTTCTTCATCTGATTCACTATTTCTACAATTTGATTTCTTTTCTGTTTGTTAAGTTTCCCCCCAGATTTCAATGCTCTTTCAGAATAAAAATTCAACTTTTAATTATCAAGTACAAGTAACATAAACAAGTAGAGGTTTTAACAACTAAAATACCTCGCTGTAATTGCTTCAATGTTTGATGTTCTTCTGGATCAGATTCAGAATTCGTCTTTTTTCTAGGTTTTCTCTTTCCTATTTTTATGATGATAAAAAATCGTTTTTGATGATGGATTTCAGTAAACAATTTATCGATAGTAGAATTTAACAATTTTAGTTAACAATTTCAGTAACAATTTATCGAGAGTAGAAAGAAATTTAATTTTTTTTCTTTCTGAGAGTGTTTGCAGTTATGTAACTGGCGGAGAAAGAAATGGGGATATAATTGTAGGATCAGAATCTCGCAACAACAATATGAATTCGAAACTATTAGCAACATATTGTGAAAGCGTCGCAGAATGATCTCAGAAACGACATAACAGATAATGTCATCTTCAAATTAAGAAACGTATGGCGATTTTGCGAAGATTAGAAGACTTGCGAAATCAACATTTGTAAGCTCGCGAAAGTACCGCAAGACAAATCCGAAAATAAAGGATGGATTAGCTGTCATCCACTATGAAAAACTCTATATAAAGAGCCGATCAGCTATAAGGAAGGGGGAGATCTTTTTAGAGAGAGGAATAAAAAAACAATTAGGAGATAGAAAATCAAGAGTGGTTGTTGTTCTTAATCCCTTTATCTTTTCTTGTAAGATTGTTCAAAGATTCATCAATACAATTAAGATTGTTAATCCAAAAATGAGTTGAATGTTAATGAAATCTTGTGAGGGGTGTAGTGTAGGATTTCCTGCAACTACATAATGGCGCTAGAAACATCGACTGAAAATTGAAGATTGTTCTAGAAAAAGTTGAAGATTAATATTGTGAATTATTAGAATTGAAAGTAATTGGTGAAGAAACTTACATAATCTCTTACAATTTGTTAGTATTGAAAGAATGGCTAGAAGGAGAAATGTATCGGAACAACCGACAACTGCTAGAAGAAGAAGTAAAAGACTTGCTGGAAGGGAGAGAAGTGAAATGGGAGAATCTACTAAAAGGAGAAATAATGGAGAAAATCAAGTTCAACCGCCAGTTCAGCAAACACCGGTACAAAATGGAACAATACATTATGATAGAGTGAGTGTACACACTTGGCGATCAAATTCAGCAGAAGAAGTAGAAGAAGAGCAGCAAACCAGGAACCATAGACAGGTAGAGAGAAATCAAGAAACAGATGAAAGAATAATTCATGGAGATGAGGAAATTGGAGCATTAGAAACGTTGAGACGAAGAATACATGAAGAAAGAAGAGCTGAGGCAGAAGAACGTGCAAATATAACAAGGCAAAATCACGAATTGAGGATGGAAATATGAGACTACAGAGCAGAAGATCGAGAAGTACTACAAGATCATATTCAAGATTGACTAGAAGAGATATGAGGCGAAACTCACCCACAGTTAATGCTGGAAATAATATTCGAGAAGAAATACCAAATCCTAATGAAGAACATCGCGAAGATAGAGAAAGGACTGATGATCGTTACGTTCCACAAAATGAAACTTTTGATGATAGGCAAAATGATAGAAATCAAGATAATGGACAACGTCAGGGACGAAATAATCAAGATGGCGAAGGGAATCGAGAGGAAGGAAGGAGAATTTCACATGAGAGAGAAGCTCAAAGAAATCAACAAACAATTGAAGAAGAAATTGAAAGAAACTATGTTGAACAAGCACGTTTAACTCGCGAACGTGAAAGATTGGGATTGGAAATGGAAGAACAAGAGCTGCAGGAGGCGATTCGCCGGAATAATCACGATAATCGAGAAAGAAGGCGTACACAAAACCGGAATAACGGTAATCTCAATGAAGAGTATCATATAGTATAGAGGAGGGCTGAAAGACAACGAATGGAATTGATAAGAAATGAACATAATCATGGAGGAGAAAATGAGAGACATCATCATATGCAAATTCAAGATAGAGATGAGGAAGAGAATCGCAGGAGAAGACGAGATGAGGATGATGAAGAAGAAATGCAAAATTTCGCGAGAGAAGAAAGACATGAACGCAAAAGAAGGGAGGCGAAATTAAAAAGACCAATGGATCAAAATTTAGGCGTAAATGAACAAATCTTAAAAGAATTGGAAGAAATGAGAGGAATGCTAAATAATATAGGGGAAATAGGCAGAAGACAATTAGACGAAGTTATAGAAGAAGCTGCAAAAACTCCATTTACAAGAGAAGTACAACTAGGAGGAATACCCCTGAAATGCAATTTGCCTGCGTTAACCAACATCTTTGATGGAACAACTTGTGCAATTTAACACATCAAAGCCTATGTGAGATGCATGTTACAGTGGGAAAATCATGATGTCGTATTGTGCAAGTATTTTGCATCCAGTCTAACAGGAGAGGCGTTAAAATGGTTCGAAGGTCTACCAAAAAATACAATAACATCTTTCAATCATTTGCAGACCACATTCTTGGGGGCATACATAAGTAACAATTCTTCGTGACCTGTTATTGAAGATGTGTTTGGATTAAAACAAAAGAATTGGCGAAAGTTTGAAGCATCTAACCAAAAGGTGGAGGACTATGTGCAGTGAGATGGCTGGCCGTGTGGATGAGAGATATCTTATCTTGTCATTTATCAATGCTATGTTCGCAACCAATCTATTGTATGTCCAAATTTTCAGAGTCAAGAACACAATCACAATGACCGAACTGCGAGAACTTCAGGAAGAGTATATTTCTCTAGAGGAAAGGCAAAATGAGATGGAATCATACCCAGTTGTGAATACCAGTTCACAAGCAGCGAATGCAAGCTTATTACCCAAACTAATAAACACAGTGGCGAGCACTTCGCAAGGACAACAAGAAAAGGTGACGGGCAACAATCAACAGAAACTGGTGGCTATGGGAAGCCGAGATCAAGAGGAGTATGAAAGAGAAATAAATTTTTCTACAATCGTGGTGGAAATAACAAGATTCAAAGACTTGATCATCCGCAAGAAACTTATGGAGGTCAGAGGAAAAACTATCATAGAGGACAGGGAAGCCACAAGATAGTGTGGGAGGAGATCAAGATGCCACCTCTAATGCAAGCGTGGAGAAAATATGGGAAGATATAATTTTGATGGAGAATATACCAACACCATGGAACATGGGAACTGAACCACCTCCAAGCAACAGAAGCCATGAGTTCTGTTCTTATCATCATTTTCATGGACATACTACAAATGATTGCAGAAATATAAAGAGAATTATTCTGAGAATGATAGATCAAGGAAAGCTAAACCACTTTCTGGTAGGGCATCCACAATCTCAACCATTGCCGCCACCACCACTAGAACATCACAGAGTAAACACGGTAAAAGAAAAGGAAACATTCTTCGTAGAAGTTGGTGCAAAAGCAAAGAATATATTATGTCACTCTATCGTACATTCATACAAGACAACTGAAGATTTTCATGACAATGTTTTGCGTAGAGTGTTCGCAAGAGACAATGATGAAAGAGAAATTATGAATATTGTGAAAATCTCGCCGCTAGAGGAATGGCAGAAACAGACTATTTCTTTTACCGCAGAAGAAGTCCCTGAAGGTGGGGAAGTACATGACAATCCATTAGTGGTAAAATTAGAAATTAATCCAAAACCTAAAGAAGATGAAGATGATGAAGCTGAAGATTCATGGGCAATTAATAGAATTCTGATCGATACTGGAAGCTCTGTGAATATATTATTCTATCATACTTATAAAACCATGGGAGGGAGAGATGATGATCTTATACCATCAACATATAAGATATATGGTTTTAATGGTACTGCCAACAAGCCTAAAGGGGAAGTTACTATGCGAATCTCATTGAAGGGGATATCTTCTGAAATCCTGTTCTGTGTCGTTGACATAGAATCACCCTACAATGCATTGATTGGACGGTCTTGGCTACATGGGATTCTAGGTGTAAAATCAACTTTCCACCAGTGCATCAAGTTCCCTCACCCCAGCGGTGTAGGAATCATAAAGGGAGATTGGGTTGAAGGAAAGAAATGTTACGAAACTGAGGTAGAATCCTGTGAAGGAAGAGCAACCAAGAAGGAAAGTTGGCGACACAAAATCAGAGAGACACAAAGAAGTGAGAGGTTGATGGTTGTTGTAGTTTTTTTTTTCTAGTGATAAGTAAAAGTTCGTTGCTCGGACTTGTAAAGATTTAAAAAAACAAAAATATATATACAATATTTGTCACAGGATCAAGAGACACTAGGACACAGGATTCCACCATTAATCATTCACACAATTCATATATTTATTCGAAACAATTATAGCTCAAATCATAAGGACTCTCATTCTTGACAAGGTAGATTTTTAGAATATTTATTGTATATCACTAGCATGACGCATCAAAAGCACTACGACCAAGCATACATCATCATACGATATCACAACCAATTAAGAAAAGTCATAAATCGATTAATAAAAAGTGCAAATAGTCAAAAAAAGAATTAATATAATTATCATATGCGTAAAGAACGGCTTCCTCCATCATCCCAGTGTTGGGGTTTAGCTAATCATATTAATCATGTTCTCAAAATACATAATTGATGCTCAAAATTTGATTAAAAGAGTGAAAAAGTATAAAATAGTGAATCTACGACCCACAAAAGGCGTCCAGAAATCAATGATAGAAGTGTACTGCTGTAAAACAACGATACTTAGCTGCTGTTGTTGACACTGTTGAAGAACGACGGTCCTGGGACGTCTATTCTTCGTCTTCTCGTTCTTCTTCAACAGCAGCAGGAAACTTTCCTGCAGTTCTTCTCTTCGCCTCTGCAACCTCCCTGTGGTCTCCCAATCGACCCCAAACTCTCGACCCCCATCCTTGTACCAATATCCATCTATTTATACTCTTAATCCTCATTTAATCCGTCCATATCTCCCAAATAATCTTCATTTATTAAAAATATTCTCCACGGCCAAAATTTTCAATTTTTGATCTTCCACACGCATGCAGCTGTATTTCTTTCCTTATAAACCTTCTTCACGCTCCATATAATCGATTGAGTCAGCTAAGCACGTTCAGTACACGCTAAAAATCTTCTCCAAATCCCGTTGACGCGTGTTTCACCTTGTTTTCAACTCGTGGATTAAAACACGTTTTCCAGCCAAATTTGATCGATTAAAACACCCATGACAGCTATGTTATGACATATCACAACTTTCCACAAAGTTTCAGCCATTTAATCTCTGTCTAACACCTTCAAAAATTGATTGGAAAATCTACCAGAGTGTGAAGAAACTTTCCCGCCAAAAACAGAATTTGAATTTTGAGAAGAAAATGTCCTCCCCCCAATCCTGTACGGGCGTCCCTTTAGCAATTGGGGTGGAAATAGTAATTTTGGGGTGGAAATAGTAATTTTTCTGGGTTCCTCCGTGGCATTTCTGGGGTGCCTTTAGTAATTTTCTTCCGGGTGTAAAACACTGCTTTTTGAGCCCATTTCGCCGCAAGGGCTTATTTCTCTAAAATTTCCTACAAGAACACAAAATAACACAATAAGTATTTAATCGAGTCTAACAATACAGAAAATTGAGAACAAAATAGACACATAAATGCGTCTATCAAATACCCCCAAACTTATTATTTGCTAGTCCTCGAGCAAATTTATTCTAGAAAGGAAAATCATTTGAACCCCTAGGTGGCCCTAGTGGCGGAGTGTTATCTCCGGAGGGTTTACCAGAGGTGTACCCACAAAACCTTTACTCCAGACCCTAGCTATCTACACAGAACCTTGGAAGGCACTAAAGAACCTCATTGGTTGGCATACTTATTGCTTATGGGAGGAAGAACCCTGATGCGAAATTCCAATTGTTGTACACGAGTTTGCACTCAAGCATACTAAAATTCATATAAGTGACAGAGCTCTACTAAGATAGTTTCACTATGGACATCATACTCGGAGTCAAACTAATCACATGAAAAGATCAAGAAGATGGAAAAATAAGAATGTAGATGGTTGAAAAGTGAAAGGTGTTTCCCATATCTATCTGAAGGCCTCTGCCAAGATGAGCCTAACCTAAATGACTGAGATACCGGTCTGACTAATATCAACGCACTGGCATATACAAGGGAACCAGTGGTCAATAATCCTAACTCTAGGTCAACACAACTGGCATATACAAGGGTACCAGTGGTCGACTTTATTGAATTTTATTATGTTTGGTCTAATGGTCAGGTCTCAATTTTTTTTTTTTTTTTTTTTTTGAGGTATCTCTTATCACTCTATTTCATCCTAGCAATGGTAACAACTTGAATCGTGTGCCCCACCAAATCACTTAAAATAAAATAAAAATAAAAATAGAAAGCGAAAGCGAAAAGGACTCAACGAGATATGGTGAAACTATCATGTTATTTCTAACACCTGAGCTCTGTGCTTTTATGAATAGACTCTTCTAGATGTTTCCATCTAATCAGATTGGTTCCTCAACTCCTATAACCAAGATGTTCCCATCCACTTAGATTGGTTAGTGCAAACCTTAATAGGAAAAAATTTCTAGGCTCAGGAGTTTATTAATTGCAACTAAAAAGTTTCTCCCATACCCCCAAACTTAAATCTAACATTGTCCTCAATGTTCTAAATATGAAATTAAAAGCATGAACAATGAGAAACTGTTACCATTTGAAGAAAAAGAGTTAAGGAAGGATATTACCGTGTTGCATGAGATTGGGTTACCTCCCAAGAAGTGCTAAGTTTAAAGTCTTCAGCCAGACTTAGGAAAGGATTAGTCAACTCGAACCATAAAGTAACAGTCGAAATAACTGTGGGTCTTCAAAACGAAATAGAGATGACCAAAGGAAACTACAATAACCCAAGAAAGTGAACAAGAATAACATGCCCTTATCTAGTTTCCTGATTAAGATATTTATATCTAATTGTGGTTCAGGTTCTATGAAAGGGTCTAAATAAAATATTTTCCTCGGATGCATTTCCTCATAGGTTGGATCCAAATTATTAGGTCCTAGAGTCTGGAAAAACTTAAATAAGAACTTAGAATCACAAAATAATAATAACCTAAATAACTGAGGATCCTCTAAGTCAATCAGGTTTGACTTACATAATTGACCACAGTGAAAGTAGTGGTCATTCTTAAGCAAATGTGTCGATTCTAATTTCCTAAGGCATTTAGGTTTAGTCTCACAACTTAATATTCGACACATTTGAAATCTATATGTTCCCACATTTGGAAGAAAACAATTTGGTGGGAAAACAAAATCAATCTTGGTATTATTGCCTGGGTTAACCACATCAACCAGAGGATGGGTTTCTAACAGTTGAGACTCTTGTTGGATATCATTAGGTTCTGGAAAACGAGTATGAAGATAATCTTGTAAGATGGTTGAGGCATTGATGTCAAGTCCCAAGTGAGGGACCTTACTAAGAGTTAAAGCACATGGAGGATGATACTCACCCCCAAACTTAGAGTTTTCAGTGTCTCTAGATAGACTAGTCACAACTTCCCTAATTTGTAGGTCATCAGATTCTTGAAAATGGGCAATTGATTCTTCTAAGTTGTAATCTTGCGGTGCATCCTCACTCACCTCTAAGAGTTCATCTAAGACTATTGTTTCTAAATCGTATGACTCTAAAACAGTATTCTCAGGATAACCCGGTTCCTCTAAACCTTTCTTGGTTTCGTAAACAAGACATACTACATCGTCTGAAACGGGGGTATATCTAGTCAAATCCTCGTCCTTTTGAATAGGTGAATAATTTTTAAAATTATTAGGATCTGAACCAGAAATAATATAATCATTATAAGGCTCAACTGGGGTAACAAATTCCTGATCACTATTCCCACACATTTCCGATTCTTCATCAGCACTATCTTCATCATCATAATATAATTTTTGACATTTAATAATTCTCAATCTTTGTTCCAAACTAGGCGGTTAATACTTCTCGTAGATCGTTAGAGGTGATTCATCGCTAACCGTTGGAACATCCCAATGTCGTTTCCCTTGCATATATTCACCAAGAGTCATTTTCGAAGACGTCTCTTGATAATGAGAATTTCTACTCATATATTCTCGTAACGTCATCTCAGGTGGCGTCTCCTGAAAAGGATTCATCACCGAGGAAACACAAACTACAGAGGAATTCTACACAATCACAAACAAGGCTGACTCGACCAAATCAAACCTATAAATTCTAGCAAACAAAAAGTATGATGGCTCCACTTAGATTGTTTCTAGACCAGCTTCTATCTTTCGAAAGGGAATTCGTTGAAATTTGAGCAAACCCCTCTGGAATCAATCCGAGTCAAAGTAAGTTGAATAGAGGCGAGGGAAGCTTAGTGGAGATTTGATACCCAAGGCCTCACAGCTATCACAAGGCGGCGCAGTCACGCATTCAACTCAATGAAACCATCATGAACTTTGAGGTGTGCTTAAGAAAGTAACCAATATCCTTCGAAAATTTTTCCTAATAAGCGCGTTACCCTATCGGTCTCGTTCTAGTCAAGTTTTAAGCTTGGGTTCGCGTTAGGCTTCGTTTTCCTAAGGCGGGAAAGAAGGGAGCGGTGATCAAATCCGAACCCTTATCTTGTATTGGCCAGGCCTTTCCCTTTACTAGGAATTTAAAAACAGTCCAAATTCGTCCTCAATCAATGAATCACCTTAAGGAATACAGTAACTCGCTTACAGGAGATTCGCGAGTGTTTCGATGGACTTACCTCCCGTACCAGACGGGGGATGAACCGTTGAAGTCGACTCGGGCCACGACTCCTATGTCATGTACGAACCCGAGGGGCCGAGACGATATAGTAATCGTCGTCCTTCCCTGCACACAGTTTATATAATTATTTTTTTTTAATAATACCCTTCCGTAGGGTTAAAAAAAGAATAAAGTCCAATTGTCCAGAATAAAGTCCAAATAAAAAGTCCAAAAATTACAAAAATTATGAAAAATAAAGCCTATTTACAAATTCTAAAAAATAAAAATAAAAGCTATATACAAAAAAAAATAATACTCCCTCCGTTCTTTTTTAATAGGCCAGTTTTGTTTTTAGCGAAATTTAAGGAAATTAAGAGAACTAATCATTGAAAGTGGTCCTCATGACACTTGTCAATAAAAGAAGTGAAGTGAAATGGTCCCCATGACACTTGTTAGCAAAAGAAGTAAAGTGAAGTGGTCCACATGACACTTGTCATCAAAAGAAGTTAAGAGAAAAGTGGTCCCAAAAAATTAAAATAACATTTGACTTTCCCAATTAGGAAACTGGCCTATTTTTTTGAAACTTTTATTTATAGAAACTGGCCTATTAAAAAAGAACGGAGGGAGTAATAAAAAAAATTAAATCCTAAAAAAAAAATTATGTCTTTTTTTTCTTCTCTTTTAGCTTTTAGCTTTAAGCTTTTTGTTCCCAAGTCCTTAGTATTCCACTTCGAACCTGTAAATCAAAGACACAAAAAGAAACGTAAAAAGGAACAAATAATAGTAAAAAATAAAATAAACCTAAAAACAAATCTATAAACAAGTCCGCGTCGGCGGCGCCATTTGTTGTAGTTTTTTTTCTAGTGATAAGTAAAAGTTCGTTGCTCGGACTTGTAAAGATTTAAAAAAACAAAAATATATACACAATATTTGTCACAGGATCAAGAGACACTAGGACACAGGATTCCACCATTAATCATTCACACAATTCATATATTTATTCGAAAAAATTATAGCTCAAATCATAAGGACTCTCATTCTTGCCAAGGTAGATTTTTAGAATATTTATTGTATATCACTAGCATGACGCATCAAAAGCACTACGACCAAGCATACATCATCATACGATATCACAACCAATTAAGAAAAATCATAAATCGATTAATAAAAAGTGAAAGTAGTCAAAAAAAGAATTAATATAATTATCATATGCGTAAAGAACGACTTCCTCCATCATCCCAGTGTTGGGGTTTAGCTAATCATATTAATCATGTTCTCAAAATACATAATTGATGCTCAAAATTTGATTAAAAGAGTGAGAAAGTATAAAACAGTGAATCTACGACCCACAAAAGGCGTCCAGAAATCAACGATAGAAGTGTACTGCTGTAAAACAACGATACTTAGTTGTTGCTGTTGACACTGTTGAAGAACGACGGTCGTGGGACGTCTGTTCTTCGTCTTCTCCTTCTTCTTCAACAGCAGCAGGAAACTTTCCTGCAGTTCTTCTCTTCGCCTCTGCAACCTCCATGTGGTCTCTCAATCGACCCCAAACTCTCGACCCCCATCCTTGTACCAATAGCCATCTATTTATACTCTTAATCCTCATTTAATTCGTCTATATCTCCCAAATAATCTTCATTTATTAAAAATATTCTCCACGGCCAAAATTTTCATTTTTTGATCTTCCACACGCATACAGCTGTATTTCTTTCCTTATAAACCTTCTTCACGCTCCATATAATCGATTGAGTCAGCTAAGCACGTTCAGTACACGCTAAAAATCTTCTCCAAATCCCGTTGACGCGTGTTTCACCTTGTTTTCAACTCGTGGATTAAAACACGTTTTCCAGCCAAATTTGATCGATCAAAACACCCATGACAGTTATGTTATGACATATCACAACTTTCCACAAAGTTTCAGCCATTTAATCTCTGTCTAACACCTTCAAAAATTGATTGGAAAATCTACCAGAGTGTGAAGAAACTTTCCCGCCAAAAACAGAATTTGAATTTTGAGAAGAAAATGTCCTCCCCCTAATCCTGTACGGGCGTCCCTTTAGCAATTGGGGTGCAAATAGTAATTTTTCTGGGTTCCTCCGGGACATTTCTGGGGTGCCTTTAGTAATTTTCTCCGGGGTGTAAAACACTGCTTTTTGAGCCCATTTCGCCGCAAGGGCTTATTTCTCTAAAATTTCCTACAAGAACACAAAATAACACAATAAGTACTTAATCGAGTTAACAATACAGAAAATTGAGAACAAAATAGACACATAAATGCGTCTATCAATGGTGGATTCCATCGAAAAAAAAGAAGAAGAAATGTTGTGAGGATGATGCTAGTTCATAGTAAGAAATTGTGAACAGTTTACTATCAATGAAGCAATAGCAGAGAATAACAAAGAGGCAAAGAATGGCGAAAGTAATAAAAATAAGAAGTGTATGAATGATTGATTTGTTGCGACACTCTCGCAACAAATAAAATTCTCAAAAATACATTTTATTGAATGAAAAAATTGAGATTGCGAAATGCAAATACAATATGATGATGTACGAGAACTTCGCAGAGATAATAAATTCTACAAAAGACAATCAGAGAACAATGAAAAAAGAGAAAGGGGCGAACCTTTATGGCGTACACCCTAGTTCGTGAATAAAATTTCGCAAGAGGCAAATGTAAGACCTAAAGTACGTCATATAAGGGGGTACTTGTTGTATGGATCAGGGAAAGGCTACACCTCCACCGGAACCTGAGTCATGGAGATTTGGGATCAATAAAGCCCATCCGGGAGAGGCACCTTGGATTCTCAGCTTAAGCATATGACTTAGGTTGGGAGACTGAGATAATAAGGAGTCTCCTAAGGAGTGCAGAATCTGATCAAGGCGCCGAGGTACACGGTTGAGTCAAGAGTGCCAGGGGCGTACCTTGCCATTCTTGACAAGTCTTGGCGTATACTGCACTCGGCCCGAAGAAAACTCCACTTAGGGTGCAGTCTCGTAACCATAAGCCCTATAGGCAAAAGGGATAAAAGACTGCGAAAATAACTGGTTGTTGTTAAGACCGGATGGGAGGAGCCAACCTTGTATGGTAGAGGTACGTCTCCTTGAAGGGTCAACCAGGGGGAAGATAAGGGCGGCACCCTCCATTAGGGAGTTGATAAGTGTCTTAAGACGCAAATGTCATGAGGATTTTTACTCGCAAGGGTATTAAGGCTTGTTATATTTGTGCGACAATCCTGAAGAGGCAATAATACAAAAGAGAGAGATAAGACGAGATCAATGGGTTTTCGCATGAAAGTGCAAAGACGTCCTGCGATTTCATCGCACGGCGGCAATGTCATGGGGCTTTATTTTCGCAAGAATATTTAGGCCTGTCATATTTTCGCAACAATCCTGAAGAGGCAATAATACAAAAGAAAAAGTTAAGGCAAGATCAATGGGTTTTTGCATGAAAATGCAAGGACGTCCTGCGATTTTTTCGCAATGACAAGAGGTGGCATAATAAGACCTTTAATTAGGAAGGAAAAATAAGACCACATGACAAAACAAAATATTTATAAGTATTCATAACAGATCATTTCTCGCAAGAAAGATAATGAGAGGCAAGTATGGGAATCAGTAAACAAGAGGCATTATCTTTCTCGCCAGCAAACTACTAAAAGATAAAATTAATTCCAAAGTTGGTTGAAGAATATTATTCGCAAGAAATAATAAAAGTGAAACAGTTCAAGAAGATAGAACTAGATAAGAAGCTCATGCTTCAGTATTAATTCCAGTAGAAGGAGACAATGGACGCTCTTCGCCAATGTTCTCATTATCGCCGGCCTTTTCTTCATTTCGATTCTGATCTTCACCAACAATAATTTCTTTGAGAGGGACTTCTTTTTCGCCGCCATCTTGATTATCGCCAGCAATTACTTCTTTAGAAGGGATTTATTTTTCGCTTCCATCTTTATTAGCACCAGCAATTGCTTCCTTAGAAGGGATCTCTTCTTCATCTTTCAAAAGACTATTCTCCACCACTTTCATAATCATAATCACTGTCAGCAGGACGAGGAATCTCATAATCATCTACTTCCAAAGGTTCGATTGATGTAGGAGGACGAGATTTGGACAATAAAATATCATTCACAAGAACTTCATCCCGGAGATGAACTTGACAAAGAAATGCTCTCTGATGATTCCTTTCTTGAATATCCTTAAAGTAAGCAAGATAATCAAGTCTTGTTTCTACTCGGTCGCGAGAACCAGTAAGGACAGAGACGAGTATTCTTTGCAAATTTTGGCATATTTAGCCTCCAAAACAGAAATGGAGAAATGAAGGTTTTTCTCAGACTCTGTGAAAAGTAGAATACAAAATTTCAGTAAGATGAAGAACTCAAAAAGGTATGACAAAGAAAAGATAGTTAAGGAAGTCAAACTGTTATGACTACCTTCCTTCTGCGAAATAAGGTGTTGAATCAAGGTCAGACAACTATTCTCCCAACGGTCCATCGCATCATCAAATTTATCTCCAACTAAACCTTTAAGTTGAGACTGAAGATTTTTCTCTATAGAAATAAGAAAGGCATTTTTCTTCGCAAGTGAAGAATAAGATTCTTCTAATTTGGAATATTGTTCTTTAAGTTGGTTCGCCTTTACACTTAAAGCTATTCTACCTTGAATGAGTTTATCTCTTTCAGCGATAGATGACTCTGTTACTTTTTTAAGTTCATTTCTCAAAGAGCGAAGAGATTGTTCTTGGTCATCACATACTTTCTGAAGGATGCTAAGTTGTTGCGAAGATATCGCCATCTTGTTTGAACAAGTTCGCTTCTCTTGAGATAGAGTTTTATTCTCATCTGATAAAGTTTTCATCCCTATATTAGCTTTAGTTAAAGAATAAGAGAGGCGAGATATTTCATTACTTAATAAATTTTGCCTCTGAACTAATTGGGTATTTTCATTGGTAAGATTATTTATATGATCAACAGAGTATGAATAGAGGTTATCTAATTGGTTATATTGATCCGTCAAAATCTCTTTATCAACACGGGCTTCTTCAACAGCAGATTCAAATTGCTATCTCTCCATTATTCGAAGCTGGTTTAAGGCTTAACATGCGAAAAAGGGATTTCAAGGACAATTAAATATGGAAAAGATAAAATCATTAGAAAGGCAAATTGAAGACATAGATAAGGAAATCATACCTCTCAGTTCATCATTCTTCTTGCGAAGATTGTCGCGATCCAGCGAAACATTCTGGAGCTTTTGATTTTCGAGACGAAGATCATTACACTCTAAAGTCATCATTTGGAGATTCTTATTCAAGGTTTCAACCTCTTTTTCCAAAGCTGTTTGCGAAGCAGCTCTGTCAGAGCCAAAATACTTACTCAGAATTTCGCAAACACTAGACTTGACAGGATCAATTGGAGACTTCTTAACATCATCCAGGACCTTAGACAAAACTTTGAAAGCAATATCTATTCCTTCCATAGTTTGTTTCGAAAAAGGAAGAGGCTCAGGTAGAGAACTGGCAATGATAGAAGATTGGGAAACATTATCAATAGGAGGAGAAGAAGTTTCATTCACAGAAGGATTAATAAGGGGGGTTTCAATCATTGAAAGGTCAGTTGAAGGGATGAAATCTGAGGCAACCTTTTCGCGAATTGGAGATAATGGTTTAACTTGCGAAGATGTCGCAGGAGATTTTGAAGGGATAAGTAAGTGAAATGGAACAGAGGTTTCAACGGTTTTGAGGTGGCGAGATTTCTTGAGAGGTTTGTTGGCATCCTTATCTCCCTGCGAATCACAGTCCAGATAAGAAACAGAGGCAACAATATTTTTATTAGAAAAGAATAATGTTTCTTACTACCTTATGATCCGCAGACTTTCTTTTGTTTACAACAACCTTATGCTGCAATTTGGGAATATTAGGGTTCTGAACCGTAAATTTGGTGTTAGAGGCGTTTTTGCTGAAATAACAACAGTATGGGAATCACATAAACAGCATCAAATAAGGCGGTAAGCAAGATCAATTTCAACAAAACCCATAAGAAAGAAAAAAGAAAACTAACCTCGATGAATCCATGGAAAACACCAGCAGGAAGATTAATTCGTAAAAATTAAAAAGGAAGAAAGTTACGAACAGTGAAGATCTACAGATGGAACAATATGGAGATGAAGAAGAAATTAAAAAGATTGAAAGAATAAGAAAGAAGAAAAAGTTGCAATGGCGGAATTTGTAGAAGAACAATGAAGTTGCAGGGATGATGAAGAGAAAGTAAAAAGAAAAAAAAGGGATTAGAAGAATATATATAGAAAAAGTTTTACAAGAAGGTAACCACATTTAATGTGAAGAGAAGACGTGAATGGTTAAGAAATAACGGTTGCAAAGACGTGTCAAAAAATAAACAGAAGGAAAGATATGTGTAAAAGATTCATCATAGAAGAATGTGAGAAGATGAGTAGCTGCGACATCTCTCATATCATTCTCTCCTTCGCAGAGAAGACATGAGAATAGACAAGATGTAGGATCAGAATCTCGCAACAACAGTATGAATGCGAAACTATTAGCAACATATTGCGAAAGCGTCGCAGATTGATCTCAGAAACGACATAACAGATAATGTCATCTTCAAATTAAGAAACGTATGACGATTTTGCGAAGATTAGAAGACTTGCGAAATCAACATTTGTAAGCTCGCGAAAGTACCGCAAGACAAATCCGAAAATAAAGGATGGATTAGCTGTCATCCACTATGAAAAACTCTATATAAAGAGCCGATCAGCTGTAAGGAAGGGGGAGATCTTTTTAGAGAGAGGAATAAAAAACAACTAGGAGAGAGAAATCAAGAGTGGTTGTTGTTCTTAATCCCTTTACCTTTTCTTGTAAGATTGTTCAAAGATTCATCAATAAAATTAAGATTGTTAATCCAAAAATGAGTTGAATGTTAATGAAATCTTGTGAGGGGTGTAGTGTAGGATTTCCTGCAACTACAATAACGATACAGATCCTGAAATTTAATATTTTATTGAAGGTTATTTTGGTAATCTAACTTCTAATATTATGGTAGGGCCTTAAGAATAATTTACATATTTATTTATATGACCCTGGGGTCACGAGAGTAAGATCCATAATATATAGGGTCATAAGAATAATTCACTCCATAGACTAAGCAATGGGATATTTCCAAAAGGGTACATTATTTATATGTCCCTACTTTTGACACCCAATAAATATGTCCTTATACAACAATAAGTATGTCCCTACTTTTTAATAACCTTATCCATTTAAAATTAGATTATCTTGATACCCTCACCTATATAATATTTTTCTTTATTTCAAAATGCAACAAATTTCTTCCTCTACCACTTCACCACCACCACTAGCACCACCACCACCAACATTCAACTACTATTCCACCACCATTGTTCAAAAACCACCACCTACCAACCAACACCACAACCAATATTCCACCACACTCCTTCACCACCACCATTACACCACCAACAGTCCTCCACCACCACTAGTCCATCGCCGCCACCACCACTAGTCCGCCGCCGCCACCACCGCCATCGTCACCGCCACCACCACTGGTTCAAATATTTTTGTATCAACAACAGGAGTTGATCCAAATAAAAATAGAACCAACAATATAAGTTGATCCAATTTAGGGATCAACAGTAGAAGTTGATCCAATTTAGGGGATCAACAATGGTAGTTGATCCACTAAATTTGATCAACAATGAAAGTTGATCCATGTAAATGGAGTGAACTTGGCGTGAGTCGAACACACATCATCTGACATGGAGTCAGTCATGCTTCCATTGCACCACAAGTTCAACATTGGAAGAAAATTACATGATTTAGACTACAAGCATGATTTAAACTACAAGCATGATTATACTTATCCAAGGAAATGTTGTTAACAATAAGAGTTGAAAGGATCAACAACAGTAGTTGATCCCAAAAAAAATTGGTTCAACAACAGGAATTGATCCAATAAACGAGACCAACAACAGTAGTTGATCCCATAAAAAATTGGGTCAACAACATGAGTTGATCCCATAAATGGATCAACAGCCGTAGTTGATCCATAAAAATTGGGTCAACAACAACAATTGATCCCATAAAAACATATAAACAACAACAATTGATCATCACCTGTAGCTTCATAAACAACAACAACTTCATAAACATATAAAAACTCCATTACAACATTAAATATCTAATCCATAGTGTGTAATAGTGAGACCAGTGAAGGGGTTCCCATTTGTCTATTGAAACAACAATTCATTACACAATTGAAACAATCATGGATTGAAATGCATACCTTCTCCATCGCCGCCGTCACCACCATCATTCTAATCATAGATCTGATATTTTCCTCCCATGCTCCACCACCACCACCACCGTCGTCATCATCTAATAAAATAAAGATTTTATATCTTCCTACACCACCGCCATGACCATCACCTCCATCATCGACGCCATCATCAACAACAACACCTGGCGGAACAAAGAACAAATATCCTACTCCACCACCACCATCGCCGCCACCACCATCATCATAATCAGCTAATAAAATAGATATTTATGAAATTCAGTAAGAAAGTAGATCTGATATCCTCCACCACCGACGTCATAACCATTAACGAAGGCAAAGAAAACAAGGAGAAACGGTGGTGATGGTAGCGGCTGTTTTTGGGAGGAAAAACAAAGTGAAACTTTAGATCTGAAATTAAATATAAAGTAACGATGTTTTTGTAAATATTATCACGGATATTTTTGGTATTAAAAATATAATTATTTCCTTCTGGAAAGGGGAGGGACATTATTATTGTTGGGAGAGGTAATTATGAAGGCCCACTAAAAGGGAGGATATATTTTCAATTTCCACTTTCCAAAATTATCTTTTTAATTGATTATTGTTAATATAAAAAATACTCCCTCCGTCTCTAAAAAATAGGCAATTTTGTGTGTAAATTTACACACAAACCTACCTATTATTTTGAAACGTAGGTAGTATGTATAATTTGATAGTGTTATGCAGGTGTTTTAAAATACTTTTCAATGATATAAACTTTACGTATATTCATTGTATAGTTTGAGAGAGAAATCATTTCTAAACTAGATAAGTAATTATCCATAAGGGCATAATTATAAAAAAATATTTAAAAATCCTCCTCTCCTCCTTGCTTTAAGAGAGGGAGATTTCTTATTAATGTGTGTACAATACAAGAGATTAGGCCTCTATTTATATAGATATAATAAACCATAATATTAGACACGGGGCATCTTAGTAAATAAATAATGGTTTATAACACTCCCCATGATGACACTGTGTCTAAGCTAATTACAAACGTATCAGGAAAATTCAAAAGAGAAAAACCTGAAATTGCATAAGCACGTAAAGACTTGAAACAATGTTGGACACGCAAATGTTGCCTCATTAAAATCTTGACAATGAAAACCTAGTGGGACAAAACCTTGACGAAGGAAAAAGAGTACAACGCGATAAAGTCCAGTGAATGCACCTTAATTTGATGATGGTGCTCCCCCTGATAAATACTTCAGTCGATCTTGGCATGTAAATCTTTGAGTCGAGACTTTCCAATTTTGAAAAACGAATATCTTGAATGCAGAAGACTACTGTGCTTTGATGAAGATGTCGGATAGTTGATAAAGTCTTCTTTTGTGTTGCACAAGCAGTATTGTCTTCAATAATACTTTTACGGAGTCAACATTCTTCTTCAACACATTGAGAACTTGTGTCATGGATTGCTAACTTCCCGAGATGATTTGAAGAAGTCGTTGATGTAGTTTCTTCAACATAGCCAAGATGTAAACAAATTACCATAAGACCAAGCACTATGGTGTCTTCTATCCTTCCATATCCCTCATATGTAGGGAAAAAACCAAAAAACCATCCACTATGGTCTCCCATATCCCTACATATGTAGGAATATCCCTTACTTTCCCTACAAGGGGATCAGATTTCCCTAGCAGGAGGATCACATCTGATACCCTTGTAGGGAAGGGAAATCACATGGCTACTAAGTTGCCGTATTTATTTACACTTTACGGCTACTGAGTAGCCTTAGCATTTTACATGGCTACCGAGTAACCGTTTCTGGTTTTTAAAGTTTTACCTTAAAACTTTCCTTTTCCACTCTTTTTTTTTTTACTAAACCTCTTTTTTTACCTATTATATATCTTTTTTTACCTAGACAATATATTTCCACTGGAAAAAAAACTGGAAAAAAAATACCATTTGGCACTATTCATGAGTAGCCGTATCGTGTAGGGAAGGAAAAAGAGGGCACCATAGTGAGGTTTCCTTCCTTGTGCTATCCCTTCCCTACATATGAGGGATATGGAAGGGATGCCAAGCACCATTGTGCTTGGCCTAAGTGAACAAAACTGAATTTGTGGCCATACCTTATGTGGATCGGAATGACATTCAAATTACTAAGGGCGTGTTATGTTGAGTTGGCCTAACAAAATAATCTAGTTAATGGTGGAAATCCACCAAGTAACCGAAATTGATACAACTCCCCCTTGGATGACCACCATATTGAATTAAATTGCCTCACTACCTTTCCAGTAAAACCCAATGGGGGAAAAAAATATGGACGGAGGGAAAAGAGCACAAATATCAACATTAAAAGAAATTGAAACGTCAGAGATGTTGCCTCATTAAAACCTTGTCAGGAAAACCACATGGGACAAAACCTCAAAACGAAGGGAAAAGAGTACAACTTTTGACGATTCATGGATGCTAATTTATAGAAAATAAGCACCAAAATCATAACTATAGTCTACATCAAAGATAAGTTTTAAGCAAGCATAATATTCAAACTGCATATTTTAAGAAATAAACAAAAAAAATAATATTATGCTGCTAAAGCGTGGATTTTTGTGTTTTTATGGACTCCTCAAGAGACCTATAAAGTCGATATCATCAACTAATTAATCCGGATTTTTGATCTTGTACCAAATTTCTAAAAACACATAAAGGATTGTTAAACCGGACATAGTCGAGTCAAGTGGCTGAGTTAATGTAATTTGAATCCTCTAAGGATTACAAATTCGAAAATGTTCTCCGACCATGTACGAGTCCTTCAAGGACTACCATGCCAAATGTGTCTTATAAGAAGAACAATTATTGACCCAACGTAGGGTCTGAGCAAAAAGAAAACCCTCAAATATTTTTACAATGAATATATTTCTCGTGTAACGCAATTATTACTGCACTAACCTATAATTAATAGACTTGGAAAATTAAAGGTGCTAGTTTTGGATCCAAAATTGCGTCAATTGATCGATATTTCAAAATCCAAAATAATTTGGATTTTGGACCTGCCAGTCACATTTGTCGATATTTCTCTGCAGGGGGTTTAAAAACAACCATCATTTATATAAGTAGCTACTAAATGAATATTCGACAATTATTAGTTAACTACGATCCCACACAATTTTCAAATATATGCATATCTTTAAAAATTCATAGAATTACTGGTACCAGTGCCCGTAGGCATTATAATCTCCTATCATTCAAATAAGGAGATATGAATATTGAGAATGTGGATCGTATTATGATAGACTCTGTTGGAGCACTATCTGTAGCCGATATAAAAATGCTACATGCTTGCTGGATGTGATTGGATTTGGCTTTGCAAACGGCATAAGCTTATGGGAAAGCTAAATGAGATATTTTCACGCCTATTTAATAGCAGTCTTTTTCGATTTGATCATGATGGGAGAGAAATTATATAACCTTTAAGTTAACTAATGCTAACTTCTAATAGTATAGAGTCTCCCCCTGATTCTGGCGGAAATTATAATCTCATATACGAAAACAAGTTTCTTAGAGTATTATCCGATTAAATCGAAGACATATACTCATAATTTCTGGATTTTAACAACACCAGATTGGACAATAGATACTACTGACTATAATAGCCACAAAAATAAAATACAAACAATTGTCCGAGAATTGCAGTATACAATTTAAACATCAACCATGGATTTTATTGGTTAAATCCAAAATATACAAAATAAAATCTCCAATAATTTTGTGACATATATGGTCAATGAGATAATTATTTAGAATGAAATTATGGACGCATTCTTTGTTAAAGAAATTATATCAAGAGCGATATAGTCATTACAAGGACTAATGTTATGGCCTAACAAGCTGGGTGCGCACCCTTTGACCTTTAGTGTCCTGGGATGTTCCAACTTCAAGTTGAACGGATCTAAAATTTGGAGACTATTATCACGAGGAATAATTAATTGCCTAATACAAAATATTCCACTTTGTGGCTGATTAATGATGGTTCTTTTATGGAATGAAAACCAATCAATGTTTCTTGCAAGAATAGAAACATATCGGCTTAAAAATAATTTAGAATGCCAATCTCATAGAGTTGATGGAGGAGAAAAAGTCAATATCAATTGATTTTTACAATTTACCAAAAGTAAATAGACAAAAGAAAAAAATATTATCGTTCTAATCATCGCATAGAACAGATGGTTTCTTGTAAAAAAATAGAAACCATAGAATATGATAAATCACATGATCCACGTCGTATGGACAAAAAATACCAAAGTTAATTGGCCATAGGTTTTTCAACCATGCACATGATTAATTACCATAAAGGTAACTATATTGCGATAATACCAATTTTGGTGATTACAATTTCACTAAAAGAATAGAAATTGTAAACCATCTTACGATGGATTTTTTTTCTTCTTGTTTGTACCCAAAATTACTTTTAGGCATTAAACACGATGATTTGATGATGATTGTCGGAATTAGGGTTAGAAAGCATAAATTAAAGATGAATAGAGAACACAAAGATTTAACGCGGTTCGGCAAGTGTTGCCTACATCCACGGAGGAATCGCGTAGGGAGTGATTTTATTGATGATCATGATACAATCGTATTTTTTCTTCGGGTTAGCTAACCTAGGATTCCATATCCTTTTAAGATTTAGGATACATGTATTTATATAGTGTTTATGTAACCCTAATTCTGACATAAACTTCATGTGCAAGCAACTTGGGCAACAAGACTTCTAGAAACTTCTGGAATCTTTTGTCACGGGCCGGCTAGACGGGCTTGATTACGGGCTCTTCGTGTATAAAATACACCGTACAAACATCGCCCCCTCTTAACCTCCAACTTGTTGGTAGTTAAGAAGTTCTCTTTTCCCTGTGCAACGATCATTGATGATGTAACTCGCCCCCAAGCGTGAGTAGAGACTCGTAATGTCTGGATGTAGCGCTCGCTGCTCGGACAGGCTGGCTGTTTGCTTGTGTTGAGTACGAGTCTACAGCCTTGTTACGTTGCGAGCAAAAAGATTTGCCCCAGCCGCAAGCACACTACACTCAACTCAAGACTCGACTTGCTCTCGAGCATCACAAGTCCACCATGTGGCAAAAAATCTCGCCTAGCACGTGAGCAAATTTTATGCAGGTGATTACAGTTGGGGGCGTCTTCGTAATGTCTCTACTCACGCTTGGGGGCGAGTTACATCATCAATGATCGTTGCAGAGGGAAAAGATAACTTCTTAACTACCAACAAGTTGGAGGTTAAGAGGGGCGATGTTTGTACCGTGTATTTTATACACGGAGAGCCCGTAATCAAGCCCGTCTAGCCGGCCCGTGACAGAAGATTCCAGAAGTTTCTAGAAGTCTTGTTTCCCAAGTTGCTTGCACATGAAGTTTATATCAGAATTAGGGTTACATACACACTATATAAATACATGTATCCTAAACCCTAAAAGGATATGGAATCCTAGGTTAGCTAACCCGAAAAAAAAATACGATTGTATCATGATCATCAATAAAATCACTCCATTCGTGGATGTAGGCAACACTTGTCGAACCACGTTAAATCTTTGTGTTCTCTATTCATCTTTAATTTATGCTTTCTAACCCTAATTCCGACAATCATCATCAAATTATCGTGTTTAGTGCCTAAAAGTAATTTTGAGTACAAACATTGGCGCCGACTAAGGAGAGATCTGTTCCCGTACCATCAGAAAGTCATGCTTGATCACTTGATGATCGAACACAGATGGATTTATAACCATTTAAATCCGAGCACGTTAATCTTCTCCTCCATCACGTCTAAACTGGGTTTGCATATCTTTTATCTTTTTACTTTTTATACATTTCTTTTGATAACATGGGTATCTCTTATACATGAGATCGTACTTGTATACGCATGTTACTCAATAGTATATAGCGATCAACAGGTGCACCTTTACACCCTAGTTCGGTGATTTATAGTAAGCCTTAACATTGAAGATCTGTTTGATAGTCAATTTGGATCTGAAAATTTATACTCCTCCCTAATGTTAGCTATCTACTAGCCATAGGTTTGCTACCAAATCTAAAGAAATACTAAGCTTCACTTCACGGATCATATTAATTTTGATTACCAGTTTCTTTTTACTACCGTAAAGTACATGTATGAGTTGAAAACTCTGTCGCTATCCGAGTACTAGCCAAGTTAGATTTTTGATTGATAATTTTAATTCGAACTGTTGTTTAACACCATGATAAATCTGACGTGTACTCTATTGGAATTGAACTGCTGGATTGCAAAGATATTGTAATTGCAGATTGCTGAAAGAACTGATCGTACTGGACCATATTACACTTTCACACACAACAACATTGTGGAATCCACAAGGTTGTCATCCTGAGTTCAAGTTCGTTTACAGCAGTTAGCCTAATTCTAGTAGGAGTGAGAAATGGTTGTTCTACCGTGCCAGGCACCTAAACTTAATGGTCATCAACATCCACCTCCTGCCGTCAAGTGAAACCCAAACCTAGACGTGCTCAAGAACAGTAGGACCGTTGTCCTATGCGAGTTCTATAGCAGAAGGATTCAACCAGACATAATGACAGTATTTGGGACGATCATGATGAGGAAATGGAGCGCCAGGAGTTTGCGAAGTCACTCTATGATACACAAATTTACTTCACAAGCTAAATGCTAATGGGGGCGAAAATTAAGTGTATATTTGACGGTGGTAGGCATGTGGATCCAGGCATATCACTTTTAAAGAATCACTCCATAGGACACTCTCGTGGGTTATCATCATCCTGTGCGTAAGAATTTATCTTCCAAAATCTTCTTGCCTCATCTTTTTATTTCATTGAGTTCCTTGTATCTACGATGTTTGGTCATTGAAATGAGTCATGAAGGTCTCTTACTGAGAGATATACAGATGCGGAAACTTATATACAGGCAAATGGCACGTACGTACAAATCTGCGTCCAATGACTCCTACATATAACCCATCTCGGTAAACATCTTGAATTTGAGTCCCTTGATTGATTTATGCCGTTGCACTAGATATCTGGTGGTATAGGTGTTGATAGTAACGAAAAGCTTTGGGGGCAAGAGAGTGTCTAGTCATTCTTATGAAAATTGCACTTGCGTGCAAATAGTGGCAGCAAATACACCATACTCCAAATCAGCTACAACAGCTTCAAATGGGGGCGACATGGTTCTCAACTCCATAGCTAATGGAGATGACTAGATCACTCATACAAATTTCTAAACCCCTCGATAAGTTGGAGCTTAAGAGGGGGCGATGTGTGTACCCAATGTAAATCATGGTGTGCATGGGCCAGCCTAGACTACCAACTGTAGCTACAATTACGTTTTCCAGTCTTGGTCAATATTTCATGTGCGAACTTATCTCTTAAACCTAAGGGAAGGTTGGATTAGTAACATGAGGGGAGATCTCGCATAAGAGCTTTATCAAGAGACTCTTTTAACTTATAAAAGGATAACAAAAATCCTAAATAAGGTACAAACACTTCTTTTTCTCATTCTCTATGAAAATATTAGAGAATAAAGGAAATCAACTTTTATTTCGATTAAAATTGATCATCCGAATTCTTTAAAAATAAACCATATCACTTTATGATTAGTCAATGCACTTGGACTTCAGTTGCACAGGAAAATAAAAATCGAGAATAAACACAACCATATTCTCATTGTGGGTGCAAAGATATATGATATTCGTTGGAGCAAAATACTCCATAATGTCTGTCTAAACAGAAAGGTATCATTGGTTTTTACCAATAATATAATAAACAAGATAACAAAAGAAAAAAATTCAATAATGAAGCACGGATATAAAATGCGAAAAGAAAAACAATAAATTTTATTGTATGATTTACATTGTGTATGTATGTTTCCCTCTGTCATGCGACTTTTGTTGATCCAATTCTACACAAGCTTTTACATACCATCTGTCGTATGCACATCAAATCACATATATGAATATATTAATGAAAAACAATATATAAGCAAATGGAAAAATATAAGGTGAATCGATCTTAAGAGCTTCTCCAATGGTCAATTGGTCAGCTTCATATGTGGCAATATGAGAAGACATCCTTTATCCTATTTTGCAACCAATTTTCCTAAATATGAGGAATAAAAGAAATTCTTCTTCAACCCCCTTGCATTTTAACCACTTCTTGGCCTAGCTGTAATCTCATTTACGTATTGATTAAAGATTTTATTTGATAAAAAAAAAAATTGTCATCTTTGAAATAGATTGAGAGGAAAAATTGCGAGAAGCAAACAACTTCGTGAAAAAGTTCCTTGAGAAAATATCTTTAAGCCATTGACATAACAACTTGAATAAAGTACTGCGACTGATGCATCAAAGAAAAAGAGTACTGAAATCTTCATTGTTTAAGTGAAAGTCAAGATTCAAACTATTGTTCATCGTGATCGTACGGAATCAATGAACAATACACACAACAAGTAATTTATGTGTTCTTCTGCACCCACCGATTAGAATTAAGTGTTCAAAATTAATCAATAAGGACCGGACAAAGTGAGATCAAAAGTGTAGCAATGGGAAGTGATAAGAGATAGTTTGTAAAATACAAACCCATGAACCCAAATAAAGACTTATTAACTACTCCTGATCCCGCCATACGTTTATATTACGATGTTAACTTAGTCTGTCAGTGGAAGCTGATAGAAGGAAAAATAAATCACCCAATCGAAGATGATGTATCGATGAGTATATGGTTGATATTTGGAGAGTAAGATTTAATGGCTTTCGATAGAAGAAAAAAAAGAAGAAAGAAAAGCTTTTGTTCAAAAAAGAAAAAGAACAGCGAAAGAAAAATTACCGAGGGAAAATTTTTAGATTTTGATTCAGTAAAATTCTATGCAAAAATGTAAATCATTTATAACATATTAAATTTATTTTTAATTCAAAAAAAGCTGATTAGGATGGTAACAAATCCTCTTGGTGAACCTCTGAAACAAGAGGTTGACCAAGAGGATGTCTATCAAAATTTATGCCATGTCACTTGCTTACTAGTTAAAGAGGTTAAGGTTGGATTAAGAATTTAGAGAAAATGAATGTGAATCCTACGTGGATGAAGACTTTTTTCTTCACACACATCCCATTGGAGAAGCTCTAAAGTATAAAATAACTTAAAAACAAAAAAGTTAAGATCCTTCTTCAATGGAAGTTTGACAAGTCAAATCCTACTACGGATTTGCAATCACTTTTTCCCCCTTTATTGTATCTTAGAGCATCTCCAACGGAGGGTGAATCTTTATTTTTTTAGTGACACATGTCACACATAGGATTTTACACCCCATTTAGCATAAATCCATCTTCAGTAGTAGGGTCCTACAAATTAGGAGGAATCAATTACTAAATATGAAGGTGTTCAAGAAAGTGTTATCTACACCTCCGGCTCCATCTCCACGTCATATTTTTCACTATTTTTTTAAAAAAATTCTCTAATGTTGGAGATGATTTTTTAGATATGAGGTTCTATATTTACTCTATGTGTAGACCCCATAAATAAAAGGACTAAATAAAAAAGCTACATATGCTTTTTTGCACCTTCTCTTGGAGATGCTCTTAGCTTCGATTTAGCTCAGCGTGAGCGTGCTGATGACGTATTGTGAAATAGAGAAAGAAAGAAGGAAACCAAAGTAAAGGGGAAAAGAGAGAGATTTCTTATTAATATGTGTTCAATACAAGAGATTATGCCTCAATTTATATAGATAGAAGAAACCCTAATATTAGACACGGGGGCATCTTAATAAATAAATAATGGTTTATAACACGCCGATCTTGTTATTCTTTTTTTATTGTACTACTAGAGCTATTTTGGGGTATTGCTATGATATTTGCACGAGAGTGTTGGCTTTAATAAATTTTCTTAATCTACCGGATATACTCCCGCTCTTCCTAAACAGATGACCTATTTAGTTTTAAATTGTCCCTAAATTGATGACATATACTAAGCAATTTAGTATAATCTCTTGTATTGAACATGTATAATTTTAAATTTTAAATTTTCAAAATTATTTAGTATTGAACATGTATAACCTATTTAGTTTTAAATTTTCAAAATTATTTTTTAATTGATTATTGTTAATATAAAAAACATGTATAATTTGATAGCGTTACGCATGTGTTTTAAAATGTTTTTCAATGATATAAACTTTACGTATATCCATTGTATAGTTTGAGAGAGAAATCATTTCTAAACTAGACAAGTAATTATCTATAAGGGCATAATTATAAAAAATATTTAAAAATTCTCCTCTCCTCGTTGCTTTAAGAATGGTGTAAACTTGAACTAGGTCATCTATTTAGGAGTGGAGTGAGCATTATAACCGAATGGACAATAAAAACTGAATTTGTATAAACATTTACATGCTCATCTCTGCCAGCGAGCCAAGGATAAACTATATTATCTGTTAAACCGGGGCTGCTTAGTGGTTACAACGCTAAAACATCCCCAACTTCCCCGATAACTTCCTCTACTTTTGTCAACATCTCTGGCAAGGAAGATAAAAATAATAATCAACCCAGTATTATTTCATACCAAAGAAATATGAAACCACAAAGGTATGGTGATATGAAGCGAAGTGTTAGAGCTTTTATAGTTGACTGGTTAACAGTCATCCTAGGGAAGCTGAAGTCATCACGATTCTGGTGATTAGGAAATCATTATAGAATGGAAATCCAAGTAACTGATAAAAGAAAAGCTGCAGAAATTGCATACCATGGAAAGAAGCATCGGACATATATTTCTGCAACAAAATTACCAACACAAAGAAAAGGAAGACGAAAGATGTTAGGCAACAGTTATATTATAATCAGTGTTAATTCTCATTGGACTTGGTTGCATTGGTATTGCTGTGTAGGAGTTATGAGGTGTGAAGATAAAGTTTAATATTGATTGACAAGTTATACATCTTCAGACACTTCCATGTTATGAAAAAATATAATCTTAGAAAGGTTAAAAGTACTTCGATATAAAAAAGTTCAAAATAATACCATGATTTGAGACTTGATATCAAGTTCCTCAGGAACTGATAGTTGCTTCTCTACAAAAACACGTGACCTCAATCAGTGCATAAGAAATATTAGGAGGGATGCATCTAAATTGCAAATCTCTACCTTGTTCAGAATCACCTCCTATTTTGTTGACAACTTCCTTTACTTTTATCAACATCTCTGGAAGAAAAAAGAAGAAAATATAACTAGCCCAGCATCATTTCAGACGAAAAAAAACATGAAACAACAAAGACACTAGGTAATGCACATGAAATAGTTCAGTCTGAAGAAAAACGTGGCGAGGATACATAGCAAATGTTTTAGCACCTTTATCGATAATGATTCGCAGTCATCCTAGGAAAGATGAAGTCAATCACCAATTCTGGTAACTATAAGAAATTCATATAAACTTGTATTCCACGAAACTGGTCAGCCTGAACTGATATAAAAGAAAAGCTACACGAAGATAACTTACCATGGAAGGAAGAATCTAACAGGTATTTCTGCAACAACATTACCAACAGAAGAAGGAACAGGAAAGATGTTAGGCAACAGTTATAATCAAACTGAAACAACTGGACTATGAGTTCCATTGGTATTGCTATGCAGTACTTTTGTGGCAAAAAAGAAAAGGTCAACATTAGTTAAAAAGAGCCATTCATTGCAATAAGATTTCATTCACTGCCAAGTTACCAATAAGTTCTTAGTACTTAAAAACCTGAAACAGTAATGAACAATACTGTGACTTGAGACTTGATATCAATTTCCTCGGGAGCAGATAGTTGTTGTACTACAAATGGGATCTCAATCAGGATATGAGATAGAGTAGAAGTGATGCATGTAGAATTTAATTTATAACCCACCTTGTTTGGCCTCAGCAGTACAAGTGGTCAATTGTGCGGTGAAGCTGATGGGAAAGGATCTACAGTAGTGAAAGTCTTGACTAAGTGATTGTTCTTGGGAGCATTTGGTTTGCTCAAAGTTGTTACTTATAGCAGTTGCAACTTGTGGCATCTCCAGTAAATAAGTGGAATCTGGTGGCAGCTCAGAAGTGTCTGCAGCAACTGGTGCCAGCTTCGGCGAACAAGTTGCATATAGTGGCTTTTTAGAAGCCTCGGCAGGACGTGTATTCAGAAGGCTCACTTCATCCATTCTATAGAGAGAATACAATAGTTCAACCGTGATAAGATTATTTACCAAATTACCATTACTATTCGAGCACAAGCTAAGAAACAAAGACGGTAAAATTGATATTTTCAACTTTAGCAGCAGCTACTTCTTTATAATCATCCCCCTTCTTCTTAGTTTTACACCCTTTCCAAATTGATTTTTGAAACATCTTAAGAATTGTTACATCTTGAGAATATAAAGACCAGTATACGGTTCCGGAGTTTATTATTACCTGTAACAAGGTCCATTTGAAGAGACTAACTGAAACAAAGATGAGAGTTCTGTCTGTAATTCTGACTCTGAATTGCCAATCTCCATCCTATCCATCAACCTCTCCTGATATGTGAACAGAACAGGTTCATTAGAATTAAAAGACGAAATATTGTAGAAATACAAGTGACGATTTTGTGCAGCTACAAGCCTAAAAGAATATTCGAACCGGAACCTGTTCTACACACTTCTTTGGAAGAGACTCGTCTGTGTCGAGTGGGAGGGTTATCTCATCAATTTTAAGTAAGAAGGTATTGAAGCCCAAACTTAGGTTTCTATGCCCTTTGAACAAATCCTTCACCAAAGCTAAAACTCCTGTTGTGTCAATCCTGGAATCAATAAAGAAACAGGAATGAAAATGTTGCTATAAATGTGTCCCTAGGACACCCACAAAAAGCGTCATTAAGATATTCAAACAAGTTCACAAATGAACAAACCTTTGAGCCTTGAAATCTTGCAAGACTTCAAGGAACTCGTCGTATTTATCATTCCTATCCTGAAACATGTCCTTTACATCCTGGAGATAGGCTAATGCATTGCAGGTTGTTACTGTTTCTGTTCCTACTCCAACAGAACTCTGAAGTGATCCGGGGCTGTTAACCAACACGGAATAAAAAAACAAGTTTCAGTGCAACTCCAACAAAGATGAGATTTAAATATTATTTTAAGCCTATGCTGAGACGTTTTTACAACTGACAGTTCTTAGAAGGTGAAGATCATTTAAAGGCTCTTCAGCTTCTTTTTACCAATAAGAATGTTCATTTGAAGAGCCAAACTCTAATGGATATGAGATTTCTGTCTGTAAACCAGTTTCCAAATTTCCAATCTCCATCTCGTCGGTAAAACTCTTCTGACAAGAGAACTGAACATACTGATTAGAAGAAAATCCAGAAAGACTGTAAATATACAAGTGATGATGGTACAACTACGAGCCTAGACAAATATTCACATCCAAACCTGTTCTATAATTGCAAGTGGTGATGATTGCACTTTTATGAAATCCATGAATGCTTGAGCATCACTTACTGCCACAAATCGCATGGCAAACTTCTGAATCTGCAAAACCCCAAATAATAGCATTTGAAATGAAATGTACGAAACATAACAAATAAAATAAAATGATAAATTAACATAAAAACATAGAAGCAGAAATACACCAACAGTCGAAACATCAAAATGTCATGATTTTTGGGTTCTCCACAATCAGCACTTTCAAAGTTTTGAAATGAAACATTAAGCCAACACATTTTCCAATACAATACAAAGTTGGAAACCCCAAATTGGGCCCGTCTGTTGCCCCACTTATGCAACCCAAATTCAGAATCAACTGAATATGTGATGGATCCTCAACATTAGAGTAACATGAACACAATTACGTACCACCGAAAACAAGTATCCAGCAAAGAATATTAAAAACATGTCAAATTTATGTCGCAAAAGGATTATAGATGCTTGCCTGATTATGTCTGTCTGTGTAATTTGCAAAAATAACTCTACTTCCCATGGGAAGGCATTGAGCGCTTTCTGACACCTGTAGCCATACAAGATTCAAATTGCACACATAGTGTTGTTCCTGTATCAATCAAACCACACCGGTGAGCCAGAATTTGAGCAGAAAAAAAAATAAAAATATACAGGAGATTGTTTGAGACTTACAAGAACATAATCTTTAAGACAAACGGCGAGGATTTGTCCAGGATTTGAAGGATCGGATGTGAGTTTTAAAGAAACAAGTGAAGATGAAGAGATCCAAGTTCCACGACCAATTTTTCTACGTTTAGGTTTTAGATTTGTTGAAGTTGAAGTTGATGATAAAGATTTTGGGTAATTGAAGAACCGACAAAACTCAACAGCCCATTCATACTTAATCTCTTGCATTTCTGAACTCTGATTTTCTACTGACAACGGATTTCCTTCCATCTCCTTCTCTAAAACTTTCTCACTTGATTTTGGAAAATGATAGTTATCCCCCACTCATGTCCACCAAAATCTTCCAACATGAGGTGTCATGAGGTGTCATGAGTTAATAATACACAAACGATTCACGAGTTATAACCCCAAAAGTGTCACCATCCTTCCACAAAAAACCCATCAAAATAAAAGTAACACAAAAACCCCCGTCAAAACAAAAGTAACACAAAAACCTCAAATTTAAATGTTGGTTTCATCAAATTTTATTTTGGTTTCATCAAATTGATGAAACCAACATTTAAATTTGAGTTTTTGTATCAATTTTTAAAAATTGGAGGTTTTTGTATCAATTTTGTTTACGATGGAGTTTTAATGGATCCCAACATTTGAATGGGGTTTTTGTACCACAAGTTTGGTCACCTTGGATTTTTATGACTAGTTTTGATACACAAAAGGACCCCTGCTAATTCCAATCCAGGGGATCAAGGGTGAAAATTTGACACCTAATGGAGAAAACCTATGGGGGAAATCAACGGGGGAGTGTAGCACTTCCGATTGATTTTGGTACTGTTGTTATCTGAGATTCTGAAGCATAAGAATTTAAAAGGGTTATTGTTGTAAGGATTTTTAAATCATTTTAAAGGGGACTAAAATGAGAGTATTATTACTTAGGGGTAATCTTAGTGTAACACTATGTTTGTTTACTTCTGGTTCATCTGAGTCGTCTGGATCTGAGTCATCTGGATTTGAGTGAAATCACCTGACTCATCTGGATCTGACTCAATATGTTTGTTTTGAGTCAAATCTGACTCATCTGACTCAAAAAACGTGAGTCAGTGGTTTGGTCCCGTGAGTCAGGGGTATTTTGTTACCTGACTCAAATGGGTCCGAGTCAGGGGTTATGTCTGAGTCATAGGTCGAGTCAGATCTGACTCAAAATGCAAAACAAATGGTCTGACTGCTGACTCGGCCCGAGTCAGAGGTTGACTCAGATCCAGACGCCGAGTCAGCTGCAAACAAACAAGATGTTAGTCATTTACAAGTTGAAAGCAGAAAATTTCTGCCAGTTTCTCACTTTCTTTGCGGGTAACATCTCTCTTTAAATTTCTTTTACTGTCTTGTTGTATCGTATGTTTTCATTCATAAAAAACGCTAAGTTTATTTCTATTATATTGGAGTGTCTTGGTTGTATTTCTCAATAAGAACTACCAAGCCTGAATACTTGAGTGATGCACAATTATTGTTTGATAGTCATCTAAATAAGTTTTTTAGGCATCTCACTGCAGGTGATGGGCCCCGTTACGGTTTGCTCCAATAAAGCTTATCCACTCTCCCGTCAAACATGGTGGTTTGAGTGTGTATACGATGGAAGATACAATTAAATATGAACGGTTTTTTGGGGACCATGGTTATTTTGGGGGATCATGGTTTTATTTTGGGTAAAGACATTAGAAGTAAATCTAGGTCACCCCTTATCTAGATATTTATATTAATACCTAAATTACCCCTTTGATTAATTTTTGGTAATGATTAGTTAGTGTTAGTTAGTGTTAATAATAGTTAGCATAGTGATTAGTAAAAAGATTAGGTTAAAGATAATTAATGAGATTAAAAAATCAGATGGCTCTTTTTTTTAAAAGAAGCAGAATTATTGAGAGAGTAAAGTTGGAGAAGATGAAGAAGGAAAACATGAAAAACAAAGGATTTTACCAACCACAACCGAAGGAAGAGTATTTGGGCACCCAGGTATGTTTCAAAATTAGATAATGTTGGTTGAATTGCTCCAAATTTTCAAAAAACTGTAAATTTTTAGGGTAGATTTGGGTTTGTTCGGTTACCTTATGTGAAGAACAGGTTACCGAACTCATCTGAAAGTGTAGTTCGGTTACCTTTTCCATATACGAGGTTACCGAACTCGTTCTTTAATGGAGGTTTTTAGTTGTTCGGTTACCTTTTCCATACACGCAGGTTACCGAACTTTGTTTATAGGACTTACAGAGTAATGTTCGGTTGGTTCGCAAACTTTAACCCAACAACATATCTAACCGAACTCCACATGTATGCAATTAGTGAAGAGTTCGGTTTGTCAAGATTTTTTGCGAACAAACCGAACATAGTGGAACAAGTTCGGTTAAATTGAAACTCAACATAGTAGGAAAAATAACACAGTTCGGTTACATTGGAAAAACAATTTCTTTTTGGAATATAAGTAGAGTTCGGTTACTAGATAGTTTTAGAAATTTTTGCGAACCAACCGAACAAGGTAGGTAAAGTTCGGTTATATCATAACTCAACATAGTAGGAAAAATAACACAGTTCGGTTACATTTTTTTTTTTTTTTTGTATTATGGGTAGAGTTCGGTTACTAACTAGTTTTAGAATTTTTTGCGAACCAACCGAACTCGGAGTTCGGTTATGAAAAATTAAATTCGTGATAACCGAAGTGTTCTTCGTGTTCTTGGTTTCAGAATATTCGGTTACAAAACTAGCTTTTTTTAAAATTATTCCTAACCGAACATGCCGCTTTAACATCCATTTAAACCATATTTTGATGATTTCTACTCAATTTTCCTATTAAAAAACGAATTAAAAAGATTGATGGGTTTTTCAATCGAACGAGGAACGTCAAGGAAAGAGAGAAGAAGAAGAGAATAAACTTTTTTTCAAAACTAAAAATTTTCGATTGTTCTTTTGATTTTGATTTTATTTTGATTTTGGTTAATAAATTCATTTAGATTAGATGTATATGATTAGATTTATATAGTTATTAAGTTAGTTTTAATTTAAACTAAAGTAAAGGGTAAATGGGTATTTATCTAACTTTGGGACACCCCTTATAAGTATAGGGAGGTTGGCCTAATAAGACCATGGTCCCCAAAAAAAACCATGGTCCCTAAAAAATCGTTCTTAAATATTATTATTTGGCGTCTATCGTGCAAACACATGCCCAGCAGAACGTGATCTTGCGTGACTCCGGATTGGTTGATCTAAGCCCAAGTTTCGAACTTGCATTGAACACCTATAACCAGGTATGTGGTACTACTATTTCTGCACTTTGCATTGATGAGATCGCCCACACTCCATGAGCTCTTTGGCGGTTAAATACTTTGATGCAGTAAAGAAAGAATTACCTTCTCGGTTTGTCATGTCTGAGCGTGATATTGCGTTTTGGCAGTGCAACAAAACCAAACATGTGCAAGATTATTTGTTGGATATCCCCATTGAAGGGCTTAATCAGAAAATCGGTCCTATGCAGTTTTGTGCCATACTTCGGTATAGGCTCGGGATTCTGCTTTTTGAAGAAGGGGGGTATGCTCTAGTTGTGACAGGGAAATGGATATCTTTGGTGACCGTGTGCTGCATTGTTCCCACAAAGTTGGTCTTAAGTTCAGGCATGATCTAGTACGTGACACCTTTGCATACATGTGCTATCGTGCAGGTGTGCCAGCTAGGAAATAGGTTGACTTGGGTTTTCTTTCTAATAATGGTCTGGCTTTGAGACCCGCTGATATTTTAGTCTATAATTGGGATAATGGTCGTGATGTATGCTTGGATGTAACAGGTTTCTCCCCTTTTACTGGAGGTGGTGTACGTACTTTTGTGCCCGGCCAAGCAATTAGTAATGTTGTAACTCGGAAGTGCAACAAATATCTGGAAAAATGTACGGCAAGGGTTTGGTTTTGGTGTCCTTGCTTTCACTACTTTGGGGGAAGTTGGCGGTGATACTATAAACTTTCTGAAAATGCTACAAAATTACATGGCTAGTCATGATGCGAATATCAAAATGGGAGATTTCCTTTTCCGTAGATTAGGGGTTGTCATTCAAAGAGGGATTGGACCACAACTTGTTGCTCGGCTCCCGTCTAATTTCTTTTTAGAATTTGATAATGTGTGATCAAATAAAATTTGTCTTCAAGAAAAGAAAAAAATTATTATTTTTCCTGATCATTGTACATTTTAATTTTGCTTTTTATATTGCTCTTTAATAAGACCCACCCTTATTCAGTATTAGTTGTGTAGGTGGGGTGATTGTTGATTGTTAATCTACCTTCCAAGAAAAATGGTTGAACTACTGTTTGAGGATATCTTCGCTGTAAACAATATGGAGATGATGGCAAAAAGTTTGATAAAGGTAGTTTTTTTTCCTCGTTTCTGTATTTGCTTTCATTTTGCTTCGAGGTGTGTGTAGATTGAAATGAGGAGTTAGCACAAACAACACAGGATCCTTTAGCCATGTTATTAAATTTGAAGAAGTAAGCTTCATCTTTGTAGCCGGCAGGGCTAACTTAAGTTTGTGTTTCCTTATGGAAATACGAAAACAATGTCAACTAAAATTCCCACAACATTCACTTTTGTGTTGTTGCTATTGTTATAGATGTCTCATATATTGCATCTTTTTGGTTAATACATGTGATTAAAGCTTTGTGGTAAACGTTGCCTTATACACTGAGGGTGTTCTGTAATTTAATCCGACCAAGGACGCCCTAACGAATATATGCCTAATTTCTTAAAGGTAATTGCAGGAACCAAAGTAGTTTCTAATTTTATGTTATTTGCAACAAATGCACTCTTTTCCTTGTATGTTTATTCTCTTCTGTAACATGTAGCCACTAGATTTTGGGGTCAATTTTGGTTATTGACACCATATTTTGGGATCAACTTTGGTTGTTGACACCATACACAATTTGAACATTTTTTAAAGTTTTAATTTAGGGGATCAACTTTGGTTGTTGACGCCATATCTTGGGATCAACTTTGGTTGTTGACGCCATATCTTGTGATCAACTTTGGTTGTTCACACATACATAATTTGAACATTTTCTGAATTTTTAATTTTTGTATCAACTTTAGTTGTTGACGCCATTCTTTTCAGATCAACTTTGGTTGTTGACGCCATAATCAATCTGAAAATTTTCCCCGAATTTTTAATTTCGGGGATCAACTTCAGTTGTTGACATCATATTATGATGTCAACTTCGGTTGTTGACCTAATATTATTTTTTTCCTTCTTAATTTTCTGACTTTTGATTTTGGGATCAACTTCGATTGTTAACACCATATTATGATTCAACTTCGGTTGAACCCACCACCTGTGGACTAGCGGCAACGGCACCACTACTGCTAGTGGAGGCAGTGGAGTTGTATGTGGCATGGTAGAGGTGGTTGTGGTGGACTGATGGTGGCAGCTATGGAGGTGGTGGTGGCGGTAGTGTGGTGGTTCTGGTGGGTTGTTGGTGGTGGTGGTGCTGGACTAGTGGCGGCGGCGGACTGGTGGCGGTAGTTGTGGTGGAGGAGTTGGAAGTGGCGGTGGTAAAGTGGTGGTGGAGTGCTTGTGATGAAATGAGAGAAATTTATTTTTTTAGTGAAGAAATATGTTTGTGTGATAAAAACAAGAAAAAAATTATATAATAGAGGGCATTAACGTAATCTATTTTTAAGTGGATAAGATGAGGGTATATTTATTATGTTGTAAGGGTACATTTGAGGGGTATGAAAACCAGGGGTATTTAATTAATATACTCTTTTTGGAAGAAAAAAATTAATAATGTTAAAAAGAGAGAAAAAAAAAGGAAAAAAAAACTATCATTATATATTATATATATGACGTGTGGAAGAGAGAAAATAGGAGAGAGAAAGGGTACTTTAGATATTTTAATATTTTTGAATAAATAAGGATCAAACTAAACTCCCCTTTTATTGTGGACCAAACAGACTTGGGACCACCTAAAAATGCACCAAACGATAATTTCTCAAATTAACATATGGGGATATTGTTAAAGGACTTCTCGGTCGAACTCGCAAGTTTTGTTATCTCAAGCTTGTTGTCAATGTTAGTATCACAAAACTATATCTTGATTTCTAGTATACTAAAGTCAAGTCTTGGACTTGGGTTAGAGTACGGTAGTTGCATATCTGACATCATTGTATAACCCTCGAAGATTGATGACTGAAGATCAAACGAAGACATTTTGAGAACTTTATCGAAAAATAGGTATATGAAGAATCATATTAACTCACTGCATTACCGTTCTACCTATATGAGACTATATCGTACGAATTTTAGTACATTTAATATCGCAATGAAGAAATTTGAGTTGAGCTTGTTTTATTAAATACATCTAAATATGATTCAAGCGAGGGATGTTCATAGATCAGTAGCAATGTTAGATATGAACTATTTTTGTTTCAAGTTGATTATTTATAAATTTTCCAAGCAATAATATTTCATATATGTGGCGATTGAGAATGTTTCAAACTATGAAAGAGAATTTTTTAGAACTACTGAAATCTGAACACAGTGTAGGTACACATACCCAGTATGCGTACCCTAGACATTTGAGTTCCGAAACATAGGTAGTTATGCATACCCTAAGGTTCATAAATTCGTAAAGGGGGTCGGGAGGTACGCGTACCCCAAGGGCCTGAGTTCGTTAATATCTTAAGGGTATGCACGCCCAGTACGCATATCCTAGCTCCCTGAATTCACGAACTGGTTCATAATGTTAGAGCACTGCTCGGTCGAACTCGCAAGCGTTGCTATCTCAAGCTTTTTTGTCAAGTTTAGTTGTCAAAACTATAAGTCTTGATTTCTAGTCTACTTATAGCTAAGTCTCGGATTAGGATAGAATGTGTAGTTGAGCTTTAGACTTCACGGCGTTTATCGATTGAAGACGAAGAACTACTGAGGGAAGCTTGTGGAACTTCATCAACAAAATATATGTGGAGACTTGAATTCATATATCACTCAAAAGTCTATTTCTACTCTATCTCCTATTTGAGACAAAAGTCATATAGCTATATAGACTTCGGTTATATACATTTGATATTTCGAGTTGAGTTTAACTCGCTTACATATTTCTCGAAATATGTGTTGGTA
This sequence comes from Papaver somniferum, assembly GCF_003573695.1. Lineage (NCBI taxonomy): Eukaryota > Viridiplantae > Streptophyta > Magnoliopsida > Ranunculales > Papaveraceae > Papaver > Papaver somniferum. The sequence continues at coordinate 252,468,185 of NC_039364.1, forward strand.
AGCTTTCACTTTAACCAAGTTCATCTTATATTCTTGACGAAAGTCAAAAAATGATCATGTCAAAATCCCCTGGTAACATCATATATGATTTTTGTGAGATAGTCATTTAGTGTACACTCGAAATGTTTCGAATTAATAATTTGATCATTTGAAAATTGCTTTGAAGCTAATAGTTTGTGTGAGACAGCTATTGTCGTCTTCTAAGAATGTTTCAATGATTGAAATGGGAGTTTAGAACAATTAATCATTGGTTGGATATAGCACAGTATGCGTACTCGTATGCTAACTGTTGGAAGTTATTCCAAGTCCGGGAACCATAATATGCATACCCGTATGCGTACTGGTTTGTTAGTTGAAGTCCAAGAACTTAGTATGCACAGTGTAAGTTCAAGTCCAGGAATTCAACTGAGTTTGGAGGTATACGTATTCGTTCGCATACTGCCGAACCCAAACTTAGTCTGGTCACTTAGGTATGCGTACCCGTTCGCATACTTGAGTAGGTTATGTAAGTCCGGTGTATCAATTGGTTCTTGTTTCGCTACCATACGAGTAAGATTATTGTGAGGTGATTGATATTACTAGGCTGTTCTTCGGGAATATAAGTCTGGTGTATCAATTGGTTCCTGTTCACCTTGATTTATCAAAAGACGGAACAAAACCCATAGGTTTCTGTTGGAGACAGATTTATCTGTTCAATCAATTACAACATAACCTACTCAAATATGCGAACGAGTACGCATACCTAAGTTGCTAGACTAAGTTTGGGTTCGCTAGTATGCGAACGGGTACGCATACCTCCAAACTCGGTTGAATTCCGGAATTTCAAACTTACGCTGGTACGCATACGTGTATGCATACTAAGTTCCCGTACTTTCATTAAACCAACCAGTACGCATACATGTATGCATACCATGGTTCTCGGACTTGGAATAAATTGCAACAGTTAGCATATAAGTACGTATAATGTGCCATATCCAATCATGGTTAATTGTTCTAAACTCTCAGTTCAATAATTGAAACATTCTTAGAAGATGGTAATAGCTGTCTCACACAAACTATTAGCTTCAGAGCAATTTTCTAGTGATCGAATGATCAATACGAAACATTCTGAGTCTACATCAAATGACTGTCTCACACAAATCATGTAAGATGTTACCAGGAGATTTTCACATGATCGTCTTTTGACTTTCGTCAAGAATATAAGATGAACTTGGTTAAGGAGAAAGCTTACCAACACATATTTCGAGAAATATATAAGCGTGTTAAACTCAGCTCGAAATATCAAATGTGTATAATCGAAGTCTATATAGTTATACGACTTTTGTCTCAAATAGGAGATAGATTAGATAAACTTTTGAATAATAGATGAGTTCAAGTCTCCACATACCTTTTGTTCATGAGGTTCCACAAGCTCGCCTTAGTAGTTCTTCGTCTTCAATCGATGAACGCCGTGAAGTCTAAAGCTCAACTACACTTTCTATCCTAATGAGAGACTTAGCTATAAGTAGACTAGAAATCAAGGCTTAGGGTTTTGGCAACTAAACTTGACAAACAAGCTTGAGATAACAACGCTTGCAAGTTCGACCAAGCAGTGCTCTAACAAGACTCAAACAACTGGGAATTTTAATCCCTAACACTTTTTTGTTCTAGTTGTATGCTAGATTCATCTTAGAAAGCATTGCAAAAGATGAGGTATTTCACGACTGACATGAGATCTGGACCTAATTCTAATAAGAGGTTTCCCCGGAGAAACATATATTAGATTTATGACTTAAAGACTTAGGGATTCATGAATCCAGGTCCGACTATCTTTACGTTAATAGTTTGTGTATCCTGTTCTTGTTCTTATTGATTGTCGAGGTTTTCCTCAATCTCTAATCAAGAACGAGATAGATAGAAATCATAAAATTTCTTCATCTTAGACTCTGTGATTCCTAAAGATAAATATATATCTAAAGCTCTTCTTTGTTGATCGGTTTAAGATTGTTCTTAAGAGATGGTTAGTAATCCAGGATTCTCAGGTAACTTAGTGTAAGGGTTCCAGACTCGTTAGGTTTGCTAGATTTATCTATTGCAAACATATTTCCAAGCTTTGGTCTAAACAATCTAAAGGGAAATTAAATAGGCTTATTTTTTAGAGGAAGATTGGTATCAAAAGTCTTCACTTAGGTTGAAGCAACTCTTAGATTGTAAAAGATGTCAGCTAAAGGAATTGATTTTGTAGAGCCTTGAGAGGTTCAAGAAACGTGAGGAGTACGACTGTAGATGAATTGATTATAGGGTTAATTCAGTCTCAACTATATTCCAGTCTGAAATCTAATAATAGGCCAGTGTTTGTAGCGGCTTAATAAAGTTTGGTGTATAAAGATAGACGAGGTCCCAGGGTTTTTCTGCACCTTCAGTTTTTCTCGTTAACAAAAATTCTGGTGTCTTGTATTTTTTCTTTTCCGTATTATATTGTTTATCTTTATAATAGAAATAGCACAAGTGGTACGTATTCAATCTAGGTAGTTTAAGTCCTTATTAATTGTAATTAATTGCGAGACTCGTTCTTCTAGAATACGTATCTTCAAAGATAGATAACAAGTTTCATACTTGACAGAATTCAGATCCTCTTGATTTGGATATGACTGGATTGAACTTGGATATATATTTTCCATCCTCCAAGAACTCCTGTACACAATCAGGTTGACGGATTTTGTTGTCTAGACAGATTGTTTCTGGAAGAGATAAGAGAAAACTCTATATACATATTTTTCAAGGATATTTAATTAAATCTACTTGCAATTGTGTTAGGTTTTGTCCGTACAGGTTGCCGAACACATTTTTTGGTGGTGTACTTAGTACCCTCTCTTTTTCAATATTGTTTTATCTTTATAATTGAAATATCACATGTTGTATATAGTTAAACCTAGATAGTATTATCTCAACTATAAAGAACCTACAAGACTCGTTCTTGTTCAATTCGTGTCTTGAAACATAGATTACAAGACTTGTTGTTGTTGGAATTCGGTTTGTGTACAGTTGTTGTATATACTAGGTTTTCCTTGTTAAAACAATCTTGAAAACGGTTTTGTAACTGAACGTATAGATTGTACAAGTATTTTCCATATAGGTTCCTGAACGAAAATTTGGTGGTTTACTAGTTACCCTCTCCTTTTCAAATTGTATTATATAAAATGTTATAGTCTGGAAGATAAGTTATTTCCCAAGGTGAAACTTTTTTTTTTTGAGATGAGAGGTTTCAATCCAATATGCATTCATTAACTTCCACAACGATATCGATGCGGGATGGACTGATATCGTGAGTCCGTCATAGTTTTCTATGGACACTTAGGTTTCCTCCAATAATTGGATGGATACTGAGTATCGGACACGCATACAAATAATTGTTTGGATTTTTCATCTGACATTCCTCTCACATTCGATTTTGACGGTCCATTTTTTGTAATGTAACTATATTCTGAGTCGTGTGGTCTCAATAATTATTTTTCTAAGAACTAGTCATTGGGATCCAACCCAAATTGGCCCTGTCAATTGAGATTTTTATTTATTTCTTCTTTTATTGCTTAAATTCTATTTTATTTGTTGGAGAAAAATGGTTTGCACTCTATCGAAAAGATGTTTCTCACTTTTCTAAAAAAAACCTCTCTCATCTCTAGCTTCTTCTCAAAACTGAAAAAACCTTTCTCCTCCATTAAAGTTTGCTGCTCAGATCTAGTCCATTTTGGGCTAGATCTGAGCAGGTTTCTTTACTTCTTTTTCTACTTTTCATAGATAGTTAGTAGTCTAGGATAAATGTATTTAAGTTTTTGTTTCAATCTCCATTGCTTTTAGGAGATTTTCATGGTGTTCTTGGGGTGTGTGTAGCCCTCTTTGTTTGTGTCTTCTCCTTTATGGAGATTCTTTATGCTCTCTCATAGAATTTCTTTGTGATATCAATGGAGATTTTAGATGGAAGTTCAAGTGTGGAAATCAAGATTCAAGACTTTAGGCATATTACTCTCATATTTTTATGAGAAGATCTTTTTTTCAAGAAGAAAAAACCCTTCAAAATGGTTGGATTATAATCCCAAAAACATATTCTCTCAATCTTATGATTGTTTGGTACTCTTGTTGGTAATTTGTTACTTCTCTTCGCAAGTTACTCTTTGTTAGTACCTCTGAATTGCAATTTCATCTTTGATTTTGATGTACTTGGAATCCATGTAATCTCTATTTTATCATGAGTGAAATTTATCAAAAAAGAAAAAAAAAAGAAGATGTTTCTCCTGTTCAAGCATACGTAGTATTAATCCATTAACGACTTGATGAACTTTACTTTATATTGTGGAAGAAAACTAAATAAACTTTTGTGAAAGATATATCTATCTTACAAAAACAAATGGTTTTTGCCTGATCCGACGGTTTTGAATGTGCCGTATTGAGCAATCGATGGTTCCAATTGCTTATAATTTGCTCTCAAATTTCAAAAGATAAATCATGGCTGAAAATGTTTCCTCAGAAGTCTCAGAAGTGCCAAGGCCAGGTTTTACTTCGGTTTTTTCTCCATTCAATTTTCATCCGTTACGCAAATAAAAGATCCCCGTTACCATCTACCACCGGTCCACCACCATAATTTCTTCCTTTCAATGAGCCCTAATCCCCTTTAAAAAAAAATCTCGTTTACTCCAGTTGCCAAATTAGTGTTCTTCTTCGACCTAATCTCTATCGTTTTTTCATACGTTACGGAACAAAAAATTCCTCATCAACAGGTCCATTATTTCTGCTAATAAATTCCTAGAAATGTTAAAAACAGGTGATCTTCCGAGGGTTCTCAGTTTCCTTATAAACCGTACTCTCTACACTGTCAATGCTGCGTAAGTTTAATTCTGGACGTTTTTTATTTGTTAATTTTTCTTAAATTTTTTTTGGTTTAGTTGTTCTGATCGAGTTGTTTTTGCGAATTTTTTGATTTATTATTGCAGATTTTGTTGGTAGAGGACGTATTGAGAAACCATTCATCTCAGGAAAATCATTTACATCAACACTGAACTACTATGTGTAAAGCTCATTTGTGCAGGTCTTTAATATATGGCTTTGCATTTTCATTTTTCCAGTATTATTTGGTGTTTGGAAAAATGGGTTGCCAATGTTAGAGAAACTAATCAATTGGATCCTTCATGTAATTTGCAATACACAATTATACATTGTGATGGATACAGAGACTTTTGCTTTGGGTTGCTTCTTATCATCAGTAAGTTCCTAAGTTTTATCAATGGGGTATCAACAAATCCATGAAAGTAATCTACGTATGTACTAATAGTCCTCATTTTGTAATGTTGAGTGTTTATCAGATATTCGTAGTGGGCGTTTTGCAGGTAATCAACATTTGTACGGCTGTAGGAAGCTTGATTGTTTCCGACGCTGATTACCTTGGAGGTTCAAGCTATGAGTTTCAAATTTATACAATCGAAATGCCATGAAATTTCATTATCATTCACAGAACAGAGATACACATTCTCCAAATTTCAGGTAATACACGTCCCCTAATTGCTAGGTATCTACTTTCTCTTTGTCTCTAAAATATTTTTCCTTATTATGATTAGAACATGTAATTGATTATCGATTTGTAACATAGGCGTGCAAGGGAGCTATCCCGTGTATTACGGGCATGCACATTGCAATGAACATGAAAGAAGCTGAAACAGAAGAGAAACTAACAAATTGATAAATAATTATGCTCTTCAGAAGTTTGGATAAATGCTCTTCTTGATTCTCACCGACTATTCCATCCTCATATTCTTCTTCTTTTACTTGTTGATCGCTGTAGCCGTGGTGGGATGATATTTAGTGACGACAAAGCTTATAAAATTATTGTCGTGATAGAATAGTCGATGGGAATCAAGAACAAAAGTCTGAAACCATTCACGTCAAGGTATATGTATTTGCATTTTCATTATGGTTGATGTTTCTTTATCCTTTTTTTAAATCTTTGGTTCACAAGACCAAAATACTGAATTTGATTGATTATCTTATGTTCTTCATTGTAATTAATATATGTCATTTCAGAGCAATTCCATAGAGAGAGTTCTCAAGAGGTCCATCATATCTCGAGCATCAAAGATCTACTGAACCTCCTATGTTGGCACTCACAGAATCGAGTTAAACCAAACACGTTTGAATTCTCTTTGATGTCTTTACATGTCTGTTTTTAATAGATGGTGGAAATAGGAAGGCATGAGTAAACTTAAAAGTGACCATTCCAATATGAGGAAGTGAACAGATCGTAAGGGCTTCTATTAGGAGCTCTTCCCTGTGGATCCAATGTGAAGTCCTTAGATTTATGCGAAACTATGAGGCTGGGAAATGAGGATCCAGAAAATGTGGAATTCGATTTCTTGCTTAAGGTATGAAGAGAATCATGCATAGAAAATTTTGGTTGAATATTCAATTATTTGATAAAGGAGTTCACTTAATCCACTCACAGTAGGATCCATACAATATTGAACATACCCATCTATATAATAATGAACATTACCGTCGCTAACTTAGTTGTATACTAATCCATAAGGGCCTTCTAACACTTCCCAGTAGATGAATGATATATAGAAACCATATACATTAGAATAAGCAACTTAGCATACTAATAAACATCATTTGAACTTGATGCACTGCCTAAAAAGGTAATACCCATTCTTGATTCATGGGTTTTGTTGATCAGCAGGTATTATAAGATGGCATTGTTGAAGTTTCGTTGCGCGTGATTTTGTTCCAGTATAGCTTGGTTTCCGTGTGAAATGTCATGCTTGCTTATTGATATTTTTTCTTAAAATGTTCCTAAAAAAGTGACTTCATTACTGCATAGCTTGGATGTACCTGAAAGTTTGACAAATATACTGTAATATGTTGTTGACCAGCTAAGGTCTAAAGTCTAAACTAGATGAAAGTTGAGGACCTCACTGTGAACAGAGAAATCTATATCAGATACTACCTATCACTTCTCCAGAAACAGAAGTAGTATATATTTGTGAAGTCTTGCGATGAGTAACAAGAAATAGAATATGTGTTTTAGAAGTTTTTGAGTAGAATTATCAGCTCCTGAACAAGAGGAGCAACCAACAATTCATCAGTGGAAAATGATGCTCATTTATAGATCATAAAAATGCTGATGCAGTGCATTGAACTGAAAGAGTTCTAATAGTTAAACAGTAAAATCTTGGTTGCAACGTCTTCTTTTTCACTTTCATTTTCTTTCTCTTCATTAATCTTTGTTAACTTCAATTTTATTTTTGTAGTTTGTTCAAATGGTTTCCCAGATTCGCACCACCTACAAAACTTTCAAACATATAGGGGAGGTTGAAGAAGGTAAACCCTGGATGATCTTTCAAAAGCGGAACAAATTAGATTTCATGGGGATTAATGATGTCACCAGCTTAGATGTGTTAATGCTCGATGATAATGTAAGTAACGCCAACGTCTTTTTTTAAATTATCTATATTGCAGTCTTATTTAAGTTTCTTATACAAATATTTTTGAAACTGTAAGTCTGTGATAGATTTCTTGCAATTTTTTGTTTCCTAAAATAACTAAATATTATGTGTACAAAGAAACGTGCTTTATTTGTACATTGTACAACTTCAAATGAACATGGATGTACAACAATTGCTTGAGCTATGACCCTTTGCGTTGTTTAGTAGTTTCAGTACTTTCTTGCACCAATGGTGTTATGCATTAGAAAGTCTACTAAAATCTGATGCTAATTGATAACGGGTTTCGGAAAATAAGTCTGATTTATCAAGGTGGACATTGAAGTATAGGGCATTCTGTTAATATATAGAATTTTCTCCGCTTGCTCGCAATATGCACGTCAGGATTCATTCAACTTGAGCCTATCATTTATTTAAATTTTGAAATGCTTAAGTGATTTATTTTTTTGCTAATGGTGCCTGATTTTTCTTGCATCCCACCCAATCAAAAAATCCACTGGCGATTTAGTTAACATGTATTCTAAAGTCTGGCTAACAGGTATTCGAACGATGTTCGCTAGCAACAGTAGGGTGTGATAAAAATTAGGTATATTTTTGGGCATATTTAGTTAATTCACAGATTTTGTTAAGTGAAGTCTATTAATCTTCCATGGTTGAAAATTAGTTCATAAGCCTGTCAAAAAGATTTTGTAGAAAAATTCACAGGCTGCTTACAAATCATGCTGGCATTCGAACACAATTATATATATATCTCTGTCCAAGATTAACATGTCTAAGCATGACACTTTCTCAGCTTTCATGAATCATTTTGTTAGATTACAGAGTCGTGATTTCTTCGAAAAGTCCTACGTCGTGCACCATGGAAGTGGAAAACTTTCCCTTATTATTCATGTTTCCCCCCTTAACTATATGAGTATCGTTACTATTGGTATGAGATAAACTGCAGTTACTCTACCTTTGGCATTCATTGGAATTTGAACTTCTGCAATTTTAGAAACTTCTCTGCATTTTTCTTTGTTAACAATTATTTTTTCTAATACTGTCAGATTATGATAACTGGAAAGAGCTTCTTTAGATCTTTTGCATTTGCTAGAGGACTAATTATGGATTATACTCTTTGAATTCGGAGGGTGTATTTCATTGTTGATGTCATCCTTTTCCCAGGAAAGTTGTGTGCGTCAGTCTCGCGAGTGTCCCCTTTCCATTCTTGATGCTAATTACTCGCAAATACTAATCTCGGACATAACGAAATCTCCCACTATTACCGGTTTTGGTCAGTAGAGGTCTGGGCTATTTTGTTGCTTCTCTTTTCTATGTTCTGGTGGAGATCTGAACTGATACCATGATTCTATCATCATGTCAACATTCCGATGTACGTTGAGAAACTTATCAGTACACTCCCCTACTTCTGATGGAAGCACTTAAAAATGAGGTGCAAAAACTTACCCAAGTTCCTTTTGAAAGACCACTTCGTATGAGTTGGTGAAACTTGCTAACACATGAACTAGACAGATGGCTTATTCCTTGGGGTTGGATAAACCATTACAATGTCAATTTTTACATGGTACATATTACGGTTAGTTCCTGCAGGGAAATTTCCATATATTTTTTATTTCCTGTTATATTAATTATTATCATGTGAATTGAACCTATGAAAATGAGGTTCCAAACAGCCACTAAGACACGATTTGATAGCGGAGTGAATCAATTCTGTTTAAGATATGTAAGGAACTTGGTACTCCAATTAAAATTGATGCAGCAACAGCCAATGTGATATTGGATACTATACAAATGTACTGGTTGAAGTTGATTTTGCTTTTCCAATCCCAAACAAAGTATGGATAGGAACTAAATATGGGGATTTCTTTCAAGAAGTCTCCATTCAGACTGTCCAAAATATTGCAGTATTTGTAAAATGGTAGGACATTTTATCACAGAATGTAGAGTGGAAAAAGCAAAGAGCACTATAAATAATTCAGAAGATCTTCATACTCAACGAATTAAAGCTACTTCATCATCACTTCAGCAGTCTAATTGATCTTCAACAAATGATGAAACTACACCCTTGAAGAAACCTTTTGATATATGTGACAGATAAGAATGTGAAGCTGAAGATTCAGTTATTCATACCATTCATGTTACTCCAACTGTTCAAGTCGCTCAAACTAATAAAATTGGTCATACCGGAAAATTTATCCCTCTTGAATGTGTACAAGAAGATAATATTCTTGAAGACACAGAAGTACATAATGAAGTGGAAGCTGATGTTTTGGAAACTCCCGAAGTATTAGAGGTTCTTAAGGATAATGTAATACAAAACAATACAAAGTTTATAGATAGTAAAACAGGGAAAGTCTCAGATGAAACTTTTAAGGTTACTTCATGGTCCAAAGTGGTTGAAAAGAAGGTGATTAATTCTTCTCCTTCTACTTCTCAAAATTCACCAGGTGCAGTAAAAGGTGGTAATCCAGCTGCTGCCAATAATAAATACATCTTCAGGAAAAATTAAGGTAAGGGAGGAACCAAAAATCCTTCTCCACCTAAATGAAGATAATATATTGGAATATTCGGGGCCTGAGAAGACCTAGGGCTCAGGATAAATTAAGGTCTTTGGTTAATCAATTTAGTCCATCTCTTATTTGGATTGCATAACCAATTTTTTTTTGTAGTGCATCATTTTGTAGTAAGCTGAATCTCCCTGGAATGCAAAGCATGGTGATTCATTATTCCACTTCATCAACAAAAGTTAATTTATGGCTATTTTGGAATAATTCTTTAGCTACTCCTCAAGTTGTTTCAATATCAAGTCAAATGATAACAGTTAGCATTGGAGATGTATTAGTATATGGTGTTCATGCTCATGTCAAAAAAATTCAAAGAAAATTTTTATGGTCAGAAATGGAGATTATTAGTGAGTTTAAAAAGCCATGGATTGTGCTTGGTGATTTTAATGCAATTATTTCACCTGATGAAAAAGTTGGAGGTAAAACTCCAAACAGAAATTCAATGTTAGACTTTATTCATTGTCTAAATGCATGTAATTTACTACCAGCACCTAAGACAGGTCAACAATTTTCTTGGTCCAACTGTCAACAAGGAAAAAATAGAATCTTATGATTTTTTTTTTGGTAAATCCAAAATGAATTAATAAAGAGCAAGAGTAATACAACTAAATTTGTAAGAAAACAGGCACAACACCCCAAAAACTTACAAACTTACAAAAATTAATCAAATCTAAAATAAATTACATTTGGCAATACAATCGAACGAATAAAATTTGGTTTGTTATCATAACTAATTCCTTCACCATCTTCTAACAAACAACCTCTTTTGCCATCACATCCGCTGAAAAATTAGCCTTTTTATAAGTGTGAACAAAACGAATTTTGTTGTATCTAGCTCTTACCACAATCCACCTTTGCCTAAGAAACCACAGAATTGCCAAAGTACCACTACTATAGGCTTGCACCGCTCCCATTGAATCTGTACGAATACAAATATCTCCAACCCCAAATTTTGTTGCCCATTCCAAGGCAACTATAATACAAAAGAGCTCCGCCAAATAATTAGAACGAACCCCAAATCCAATACTCATAGCTCCTAATAAATTAGCATCAGAATCACGAACCACCACACCTGCACCAGCTCTTCCCGAGTTCCCTCTAGACGCACCATCACAACACAATTGCAATTCATTAACCAACGGAGGAACCCAATAGCACTCCTTAGGATCAGAATGCTTCACTCTTCTATGTTTCACTCTAAAGTAGGCAAGAACACGCAAATCATCCAGGTTGTTAAACATAAACCCCTTCAAACGCCTTGAGTAATCATGGATTTGATTGAAAACCTTCTTATGAAAGAAATTCCAATTAATCTTTTGATTACCATAGATAAAACCATTCCTTGTCATCCACAATTCTGATCTAACAACCAAAATAGCCAACAACCATAAATCCTTGAACATACGGCTCTTACCCTTTGCTTCTTTATATGCAGTAATGAGATTTTGGTGAGGGAAAATACCAAAAACATCAGCAATCCACAACCATGCTTTGGCAGCAAAATCACAAGACCAAAAAAATATGATCCAAGGTCTCCTCTTCTCTGTTACATAAGCAACATTTATTAACTACTTGATATCTTTCTTCTATAACTTGTCTCTTTTTCTTGTATTATTTTTCGGTGGATCTTCTAATGATGGTGATTGTGGTGCAGATTCTAGCGCTGAAACAAGGATGATTCCATGCTAGCTATTTTTCGAATAATTTTTTCTTCTTCAGATTTACTATCAAATCTAGCTTTGCATGTCATCTCAAACTCTTCATAAAATATAAGTTTCATCAAAATCTAATTACATTTTGGAAGTAATAATGAATTTTTTGGCGGTTTCTTAATATTGGAGAAAGAAAAAGATAAAGGTGACGAGTAGAACTGTCTATGATTTTCAAGGTCTATTTTACCTAAGCCTAACTTTAATTTACCCATTAGAGCCAAACTTTGTATTCAGCCACCACTATGCCCATTTTCACACATAAATTTGTGATAGTCAACATGGAAAATAGAAATATATATGAACCACCGACTAAGTTACCATGTTAATAAGAACCATTAGGAATGTTGGGAATTAACTTAAGGGTTAATCAAAATACGTTGTTACTTTTTGATTATATATTTAATAAAAAATCCCTCTGTCACCAAAACCTAAATTTTGACATATTTAAAGTATTTTTTCACTTATAAATAAAAAAAATAAATTGTGGGTAAGCGCTCGAAGAGCATCTAACAGAAAAAGATAATTAACTTAATATTTTGACCAGTAAAACGCCTTTCATGTTCGAACGAATAATTATCTGAAATTTGACTCAATTGAGTTCATAGCGAAACAAACATATGATCTCTCTGAATTCAGTCTTTTGTCTATTATTTTTTAAAAAACAAGTTTGAAATTTGAACTGATTTTCTAGAAGAACATGTTTGAATCAGAGAATTAAAAAAAAAGTCTGAACATGTGGGTTCAAACATATAAGACTCTTAACCTTGAGATCTTGTTCCCAATGAGTTCTTCTGGTGCCGAAAGTAAATTTTTTGTGGAAATTGGATAAATACTCCTCTTTTTGATAGGCCTTCACAAATACCCTCGGGACCTTCACAAATACCGCTGACTAATCTTGAAGATTTTTTTTTTATTTAGAATTCCAGAAATATCCTATTTATATCATTAGAGTTATATAAATCAACAACAATTCCTTTTAATTTCAAATCTGAAAAACATCTCTTCTCTTTTCTCCTCTTTCGACATCACCACCACCACCTCTGCCACTACCACCACCCGCCGACACCTCATCAAGAGAAATTTTAATTCTGGAAAGATCGAAATCTTGTGAGAGTTAAATATATTTGTTCGTTGTATCTCAAATCTCACTACTATGGAAATCTCATCGAATCTCTCTCATACAATAGAACAACAACAGAGAATCTTTGCCGAATCTTCATGAGATGCAGAAATTGAAAGTTATTCTACTTAATTGAAACTCGTTGGATTTTGTGATCTTTGTGTATTTTGTGTAGATGTATAATCCTATGTCTCAAAGTTTCATGTGTATAACCTAAAGTTTGAATTATTTTTATGTGGAATAGCTTAATAGGTTAAAACCCATTATTTAGGTACACCAAACAGATGGGTCTGCTTTAAGATTAAGATTGATAATTTATGAAATTGGGAATTGATCAATGAAGTTAAATGTTTTTATTGAAGACACAATTGGGGGATACCTCCACAAATTGGGGGATACTCAAAAAAAAAATCATTATGAAGTAATTGAAGTACCCCTTATCCAAGTGTGTTTGGGGATACTTCAAATAATATATTTTGATTAGATGAATAGGAAGAAGGACTTTGGAAGATTTGTGTGATATGAGAAGGTGCTTAAATTGATTTTAATGACTCTTAATTGCAACCTTTTGTAGACAATCAAACTTTCATCTATGAGAAAACCCCAAACCAAATACCAATTCAAACACTAAGTCAATCAAATTTTGCATTTACAGAGCCACGGTCGATATTGTATTCATCCAACTGAACTTTCAGTATTGTATTCATCCGACAAAACAATACCGATAGTTACCCTGCTACTGAGATTCAAATTCGACTTTTTTTTTATAACCTAGATGGTTTTGATTCAAATCATTTTGGTTATCATAATTTGTGTCGCTACTCAAAATGATTTTTTTTGATAACCTAAATCAAAAATCATTCATCATGATTTGTGTGATTTTTTTGATGAAGAAGAAAAGTGAAGGGGGGATACTAAAAAAAAATAGGTTTTTAGTTTTTCTTTTTAATTTTTATTAGGTTAAGGATAATATGGTTATTTCACACCTAAAAAGAGGATCCCTTAACCAAAATACAACCCCATTTAAATTTGAGTATTCCCCAATTTGTGGAGGTATCCCCCAATTGCGCCTTCTTTTTATTCTTATGGTTTAAACTATATTTAGTGTGATGGGTGGCAAATACTGAACTTATTGAGATTTGAAAACCTTCAGGGTAAATAAGAAGAAAAAAAACATTGCGAATGGTATGGCTCCTTGGAGGTCTCCGGGACCTGATGGATATCCGGCAGTTTTTTTTTAGAGATAACTGGGATGAAGTCTCTGATGAGGTCATTTCTCATGTTCAAATTTTTTTTAAAACTAAATTTCTTCTAAAACAGTTAAACCATTCCTTTATATCTTTAATACCTAAGGTTAGTAATCCTTCTACCCCTCAAGATTTCAGACCTATCAGTTTGTCTACCACTATTTACAGAATCATTTCCAAAATTTTAACTAATCGTCTTAAGCCTTTGTTAGATTCTCTTATTTCGCCTTTTCAGTCTGCTTTTATAGCCAATAGACAAATTCATGACAATATTATTATCAGTCATGAAATTCTTCATTCTTTTAAAAAGAAAAAGAAAAAAGCTAAAAATAGTTTTATGGCCATTAAGCTTGACATTTCTAAAGCCTTTGATAGACTTGAATGGTCTTTTATAATTGTTGTTTTTAAAAAACTTGGTTTCTCTGAAGATTGGTGTCAAATGATTTTTCAATCTATAAGTATTGTTTCATATTTTGTCTTAGTTAATGGTTCTCCGGGGGATATTTTCTTCCCTTCTAGGGGTATTAGACAAGGTGATTGTCTATCGCCTTATATTTTTATAATCTGTACGGAAGTTCTTTCGCAACTTCTATTACAAGCTGAATCTGATGGTGTTATACAAAGTTTTAAAATTAGAAAAGATAGTCCTTCAATCTCTCACTTATTTTTTGTTGATGATTGCATGATGTTTTCAAAAGCTTCTTTAACTTATGTTAGAAACTTAATGAAAGTTATAAATGTTTTTGCCAAAGCCTTTGGTCTAGCTATTAATTTCGAAAAATCTGGATTTACTAATGAAAAAATGCATCACAAACACATAAAACTTCTGTCTAGAACTCTTAATATTAAATTTTTAAGTAACACTGAAAAATACTTAGGTACTCCTCTGTTTATCAACATAGATAAATCTAAATATTTTCAATTTATTATTGATAAATTTTATTCTAGGCTAAGTTCTTGTAAAAGAACTAAGCTTAATGGTATCGATAGAATTGTTGTTACTAAACATGTTCTATCCAGTTTAGCTGTTTATCACATGTCCTGTTTTCCTTTGCCTGAAAAGGTTACTTCTAAGATCGATTCCATTCAAAGGACTTTTTGGTGGTCAAAAAAAGATCCTAGACACGCTGCTTACTACAGATCGTGGGGGGATATTGGTAAGTCTAAACAAAATGGAGGTCTAGGCATTAGAAATACTTTTGCTACAAACAGAGTCTTTATTGCTAAACTGGGTTGGAGGATCTTACAGAAACCTAATCATCTAGTTTCGATATTTTTGAAGGACAAATATTTTCCACATCATAGTTTGTTAGAAATTGATAAGGTTGTAGATACAAGTTCTTGGATTTGGCGAGGTATAGTAAATAGTTTAGTTTTCATTAGAGCTAATATAGTCAGTAAGATTAATGATGGCAAGTCTACAAAAATCTGGTCTTTTAACTGGATTCCCTTTGTCGCTTCTCCACCTAATTCGAATAAGCCTAACTATGAAGATTATGTTTATGTTAGTGATCTTATATATGTTCAAAACAACTGCTGGAATATTAGCTTACTGAATTATTTATTTTCTCCTGATGAAGTTACAAAAATTAGAACTATTAGGTTAAATCCTCAACACAGTGATAAAATAATGTGGGCGCATACGAAGAATGGTAGTTTTTCAATAAAGTCTGCTTATAAGGTTTATATGAATGATTATAGTTCTGTAAGTAATACTGTTTTTGGAGGAAAGTTTGGTCGTTGGATTGTTTGCCTAAAATTAAGTTCTTCATTTGGAAGGTTTTTGCGAAAATGCTACATGTGAATGATTTTCTTAAGTTTTATAATCATGATATAGATGACAATTGTCCACTTTGTAAGAATGCGGCGGAATCGGATTTTCATTTATTATTCCAGTGCTTTACCTATTTGGTTTGGTCTTTCTATTCAACATTTAGTTCCTGGTATGTTATATCTGATGGAAGGCATTTTCTTGTATTGGTTTGATATCTCCTTAGGTGTTACTCATTTTATTATTGGTTGGCCAAGTGTGAGTGTTGTTATTATGTGGTGCATTTGGAAATTGAGGTGTGATGTGATCTTTAGAAGTGTTTCAGTTGATTTTGATAAGATTATTCTTGATCGTAGAAGAATGTTAAACACTTATATTGCTCCTCCAACAACTGTTCGGGTAGTTAAGAATAAAATGAATATCTCAATAGAAATGGTGGACAATATTATGTTTGTAGATGCCTTTTATAAAGACTTTAATATGGGTTTCTGTATAATTTGGTGTGATAATGCAGGTAGAATAAAGGGTTCACGAGCTGACTTTGGGCTGACTTATGATGCGTTTGAATCTGAGACGTCTGCTCTTGTTTTGGTTGTCAACTGGGTGCGAGAAATGAATCTGCCCAAGGTGTTTTTTGTTAGTGATTGTCTCCAGTTAGTTGAATATTTTCAAAGAGACTGTGTTAATATAAGTTGGAGAAGTAGTGATCTTCTGGAAGATTGTAGGTGTGTTTTATCTAGTAATCAGACTTTTAAGGTTATGTATATTAAGCATGTTAAGAATCGTCTAGTTGATCGACTTGCGCGTCGGGCTAGGAAGTTATGTATTAAGAACAAATGGGTTTCCTTTCCTCTTTTTTGGACTCTCTTGTAAGGAAGGACCCTTTGGTAGATGTTTGTAACTTTCTTTTCAATTAATGTATGGAGTGTTTCTCAGCAAACAAAAAAAAATGTCACATGTGATAGATAAGAGAAAATTTTTACAGTACTTAGGTAATCTTATATTAAGTGGATAAATTTTCCCTAATTTTTTCCATCATTATTAAAGGTTTTTACGTTCTAAGTTTTTGGGACTCAAAATGGCTGATTCTCGCTTTTCTAAATCCAGAAATTTTTAATCTTACTATGAAATCAAACATAGCTTATCAGCATATCATGTTATCCACCAAAATTAGAAACATGGTGTTATAGTTACATGACATTACTTCATTGTAACCCAGTTTCGTCTAATTGGTTGTTTTTGAAATGGGTGGCTGACATATCAAAGTTCTGAAAAATCAGATATACTCTACTAGTTAGCCTTCATCTGGCCTCTCAAGATTGTTACATGCCCCATTAGCTACCTTGCTCTCTAAAGGACAAGACATTAAAAGTCTATTGAAAGTTTGAAACAATTTAACATCTTTTGTAAGTGGGTTCAAATGTTGTTGAAAATGGTGCAAGTGTAATCATCTCGCGAAGGGTTAAAGCTTGGAATTTCGGCCATAGTTAAGTACGTAAATTCAACACCACCACCAGGAAAAAAGAAAGGCTATAGAACTGTAAAAATGACAAAAACGCTCTGCCCTCTCTCCTCTTCTCAACGGCTTTTTTTCTTCATCTGTTTCTTCCTTCTTTGCCCTTTCTTGCTCTTTTCCCATGAGGGCCGAGTAATCTCCCCAACTGGATTTTGATCCCAAACCAGATGTGGATTTAGGAAAGGGGTGAGTAACATCAATTCTGCCATGATTCTGTTCGAGCATAATGTTTTGATAGGAAATCCGGGTTCTGAGTTTTACAACCTCATTCATTCATCCTTTGCATCTTTTACATTGTTAATCTAGCAACATACATAAACTTGTTCCTTCATTTCATCTAATCCATTCAGCATCAAGCATTGCATTTTCTTTTCGTTTTTCTTTATCTTGATCAAATTCTTCTTTATTAGGTGATTGCTTAGTTTAATGTCTCAATCCTTAATTCTCTTTCAGCCGTTTTTTTTCTTCTTTACTGAAGTTTAAACTCGACCCATAGAATTAGTTTAGGAAATTACTTTGTAGATCTAGATTGACAAGGTAACATGTGACAGAAGCAAGGGATTGATTCATCATTAGCCTTTGAAATTCATAAACTACCTAGAGGCAACAACCCAACTAAAACAAACTAGACACCAAGGAATTCAAAGAAAATACAAAAGACATTCTTCTTAAAATTCTAAAACATAAATTTCGGAGATTAAATCGACAGCAGCTTCTGACTCCTTCCCATGGTGGTTCTTTCTTTCTTACCTCTATTAGTCCTCGTCTTCGGAATCGTCCACAATTACAAACCCTCCCTCTCGTTCTTGTTGATAAATTGCAGACTTCTCATGCACATAGGCATAGTCCATCCCTGGAGGATATTCGGATAGAAAGTAATTAGCAGTTACCGGTACTACGGTGGCCAACCTGATATGAAGATCCTTAATAGCTTGCTTCCCCAACCTTTCTTTCTCCTCTTTGCTTAAATTGCACAGAGCCAATCTCTGTGCTTGTGCAGATACATGAAAGTTTCTCGGTTATAGGATGCACATCGGAAATACTGCATTCGATGAAGTTGCCATTCCTGACAACATATTACCTTAGTAGATGAAATTGGTGCTCCTAAAGGAATTCTAAAGTGATTGCAAGCCATTTCTCCTACTTTTCTTTCTTCGTTATTTCTATTTTTTCTCTGTAAGTCCTTATCGGTGCCGGAGAATGGCTTTTATAGCTTAGGCCAGATCTTGGGCTTCCCATTGCCTTTATTTCCTTCTCTATCTCTTTACGTTTAGTTTAGATATTCACAGTCGTCTTATCTTCTTGTGTTCTTCAAATCCTCAGTAAATTTTGATTAGTGGACTCTTTGTGTTAATAAGATGCAGGCTAACCTTGACAACTCTTGGATTCTAAATACACTCACTAGATACAGGCAAGCCTAGACAATGAATGGAACCCTATCGTGTTGACCCCTAACTGTGTAGTCTCTTCATCTTAGAAATTTGTGTCTCATAAACCTTTTAGGGCACCTCTACCCTATACTTTAACCTATTTCTCTTAAGATCAGTAAACGTATGAACTTAGATAAGCTATATCAGCATTTATTCCCTATAGTGTTGAGTCTTGTCGTGTATTCCATTGTCTCTAATCAGAGTGTCTCCTTTTTTCCAAATTCTAGGAAGTTAATGCACCCTGTTATATCTCTGCTAGATGTTTTTTTATCTTTTTGTTGTCGATCTTTGATTGCCCGAGATATAATTTAAATTAGAGCTTTTCAATTTTTAAGGTGAGTTTCCCGAGAATTTTTAGTTGTTGGAATAAAGCAGACAATCTATTTAATTCTTGATTCCGCTGATCGTCTTCTTCTTCAATGTCCCTCATTTCTTATCTTCTTTCTCTCTTGTGAATCTTTATTCTCTCTTATGTTAAGTGTTAGAACCCTCTGCCTTTCTCATTATGAGTAATTATAACTTATACAAGCATCTCAGTGGTCTTTCGGTAGCTCAGAGATATGCAAACTACACGAATGTTGGCATACTACCAACTTCTCCAGCATTAATGAAAGAATTTGGCATTAAAGACAACAATATTCTAGCTAGAATTTCTCTACTGAAGTTTATAAAACAGAAGATATTATAGGGGTATTGCGTCATTTTTGGGGACTGCATATAGGGTTTCAAATCCGCGAAGTTGATCCACACTTATTCATAATTACTTTTCATACAACAGATGATCTGAAATTGATAGCTTTAAATGGTCCTTGGTACCCTTATGGTAATGTTATATCGGCTATATCGGCTTTCCCTAGCATGCAAATTTCAACAGAAACTGTCAAGGAAATACCTCTTTGGGCTAGTATCTCGAACTCAAGACAGGAACACAGACTAGGAGAACGCATTGGTTTAATTGCTAGCAGAGTATGAGCAGTGAGTCGGGTAGAAAAAGGAAGCTTTGATTGCGAACCAAGAGTCTTGGTGTGGGTTAATATTGAGAAACCACTAGTTATGAAACTTCTTGTTAAGGTGGAGCAATACCCTATCAGAGAACTAACCTTCACCTACCACAATCTTCCTTCTAAATTTTGTTCAAGCTGTTACTGTTTTGGGCATAAGACACTACGAAAATAACCAGCTTTAGCCACCACAAGAGTCCGTGTCTACAAATATAAAATCCGTAGCAAAAGATAAATAGCCACGACTGCTCAGCCGTAACAAATAGTCCAGTGGCTAATAGTTTTTGCCACGATACTAGCCACGATTTTTCCGCCGTAACTATTGGTTCAAGTTTATTTGCCACGCATGTGATCGTGGGTAATTAAGAGATTAGATTCACATGTATGTATAAATTAACCACGGAAATATACCAGTCGTGGCTATTGGTTCAATTATTTGATGCTATATACTGCTTTGACAAAAGGCTATTCCAGTTTTAGGACTCTTGGTACTTAATAGTTCCAAATGGAGCTGAAAACAGATTTATTTACACTATAAGAACCTTAAAGAACATCATTCACTCATTCATTCAAGCAAGTATTACAAGGTCATAATTGATTACATTAAATATCGTAAAGAAAAGCTAAATGAAAATAATTTCCAGTCTAATGTTGAATTTCACCGAACAATTTAATTTAACATTAAAAACAAAATTAAGATGGGTAAACCAGAGGGATGACGTAACATTCCTTCACTTCCGCTGTCAATCAACAAGTATCTTCTGACACATAATTCACCCCAAATGCCACTTAGAGAAGCCTGAAGCATCAAATACATACAGTTACATGTCAATGTAAACTCAGCACGACATAAACATAAATAAATCGTATCTCTTAACCACTGCCAAGAACCCATGTGGCAGACTGATATACACACGAAGTTCACCACATAGACCATCAAGTCTAAAGTTCTATGAAAATGGTTTAATTAGATAAATAACAGCTACAAAGATACGTTCGACTATTGCGATGACACTCTAAGAAACAAATAACCATAGCATATAAAATAAGAGCAAGTAAGAGAGTTTGCCTTGAGAAGAATGCTAAAATCCTGAACCAAGAATCCAAATCTATTACTGTATCATCCAAAAAACTTGAGTTAGCACCACTGCAAACATAAATAGTACACATTCGATATTCAAAAATATTCAACATCGAAGCTTGTGTTATGCCCAACAATTTTACTAGAACAACTCAATCATATGACGGTTCTACGTAATCATTCGTACAGACTTCACAAGAATTACGGTCAATTACCTATTAGTACGAGCCTTGGGTTAAAAAATTCCCGGCAGTGAAACCAAGGGTTTTAGCAGAAGAAGAAAATGTATGTCCAAATGTAGGCCTTTCCTAGAAGTACTTATATGGATACCCAACTTAAATGGCTTGTTTCTCAACAAGTTTCCACAGTCTCCCTCTGATTCAGGTTTCAGAATCAAAGCAGAGCCATCTGATCTATTTATACAAAAACATTGTTTATTAGTTTTACATAGATCTTGGAAATCATTGCTACATGCTACGGTACTTAAAACTAAACAGATTCAGTCAGAAAATTTATTAGCTACAAAGAAATCAAGCATATTAGAACCTAATATATTACCATAATACTCTTTTTCCAGTTAATTAATAGATCATTATCCCTAGAACTTTACACACAGAAAAGAGGATATACAAACACAGATCATCAAAAGATTAGTACCTGAAAAGTAACACCGTAATTGAAGCTCCAATTTGGGTATGTGACGCTTTAGGCAGCCACGGGTCCAGCTAAAATAGGAGCTTTTTTATGTGATACATACTCAATTTCATCAAATTCACATCCTGCAACTCTTAGGAAGACCTCTTTCTGTGTTGTAACAGAGATTGCTAAATTTAATCCCACAACTACTACTAAATATACGTATTTGATTGGTTCAAACTATGCATTAAAAATGACCAACAACACAGAGGTGTTTTCTTTAAGTTCAGGTCCTCCAATACTTGTATCTGTGCTTCAGATGTATTACACAATAGTTAAGTGCATGGATCCATAAAATAAATAATGAGTATTATGCACTTTGCATCCACAAAGTCAGCGACAACATACCTTAATAGTTTGAGAAAGCACATCCCGCATCAGATGACACTGAAAAGATAACTACTTGATTTAATAGTAGGTGAGGTGACAGGAAACTTAAGAAAACCAAATACACTATTGACAAGAAACTCATTGGACATAGAGTTTTACGCTTCCTTCAATAAAATCCTGGGTGCCATTGTTTACGACTTTACACCCAGTAACTTTTGCAGAATTTAGACAAAGTATATGATTATTATTACTTCCCCAATAGTTGAGTACCTTTTTAGCATTGATTGCATGTTCATTGATAGTCCCGGAGACTGCCACGTTGATAAGTTAACCGCACCAAAATATAGTAGAGCCTTCCAATTGCATGAATACATATATATCTCTAAGTTATATGAAAATGGCTAGATAGAAAAATTACCACCAAAGAAAGAACTCCATCCTTTACAACTTCGAAGAGATCACTAGTCAAAGGATCCACAGGGAGGGATAGCTTTAGAAATAAATCTTCTCCGAGGTAATTGTTGATATGAGCAACATAAGATGACTTTTCATATTAATTAAGTATATACAATATTGTCCTCATAGCAGCCTAGAGAAAGGTAGATGAGTCATTTGCAACATTTACACCGGCTCTAGCACTTAGTAAGGGTTGCACTTTCAAATGCACCTAATGAATGAAGATTAATCGATTTTAATTCCATTTCCTAAAAAGAAACTCAAACAAAAAGGAAAAACGGAATAATTCCTTCGCAACAAACCTCGATCGACATACCTACGAATATTAGATCAGAATCCCCAAATCTCAATTGCTCCCTAATGTACTACTTATATCAAATTAATATCTAACTGTAAATCAAAGATAAAGCTTAGATGACTACAACCTAAGCAAATCAATTGAATAGACATTTAAACATAATCAGTATAAAATCAAAATCCCAAAAAGTAGATTCTTCTGAAAAGTAATAATTCGGTGATTAATTCAATAAAATCACTAGGAATTTCAATCCCTTAGAAAGACTTCAAAATCAAATCTTGATTCAAATTCCCATTCAAACAAAAAAGAGCTTCACCTTTCTTCAATAAGATTCTCACCAACGATCACTAGTTTCAACACCAATAAATCTTATAATGTGTCCTTTCCCAGCTCCCTTCTCATGAAAAGAAACTACTAACAAAAAACAAAATCACAAAGCCGTTAACATAATTGAAAAGAACAAAAACAAAAAAAAAAGAATTCAGGTTTTCATGGGCATGAGATTTTAAACTTCTGAGTTCAATTTGAGTGAATTGATTTTGATATCATGGATCTGAAACCACTATACCTACATATCCAGTACCCATTTAGACATCTAGAGATCTTGTTTTTGTTCAGAGTACTGAATTGAAATGAACGAAACTCATAATACCTAATTCAAGTTCCAAACCAAACAAACACAACCTAATTTTCAATTGGAAAAGGCAGATTAGATTGTCGTACCATTCTGAACTAGCGTGTGCTCCATCAAGAGGCAAGCGGTATCCGAGAAATCTTCATGCAACAAGAGTTTCAGAAGTGATTTCATCTGACAATCTCAAACATCTCGATCTAACCAATGCCTCCAGCACCTGGATACCTATACAGAATCACTTTCTACCATTTTAAACAAACTATCGATTCAACACAATCAAACATCAGAATCTTATTTGGAAGAAATCTAACTTGTTAATTGAAATTACCAAGTACATGAAAACTATTTATGCGGTATGTACTTCCTCCACGCTGATCGGACCCCCAACATACATTCTCTGACTATCCATATGATCGACCATTTTGTGATTGACGACTCTATATTAAGGTCAGTTATTTGATTGGTGAAATGTAATGGTATTTAGGGACTAAAATGATTTAGGGTTTAGAGTGAAGATTGGAATTGAGGGGGAACAAGGTGGGAATGATCTTCTGGTTGTGTTAGGAGAACAATCGAGTAAAGAACAAAGCACGGGATTTTAGGGTTTCATCTTCCACGGGAAAGGAAGACGACTACAGGTTTAGTTTATTTTTTTGACTGGTAGGTTGGGTTCGATGGTAATGGAGCCGCGAGTACAAGGGAAAGTGGGTGGGTGTGTGTATCTTTTAGAACGTGGCCCAAATTTTTATTCAACGGGAATTTTTAATTTTTGGCGCTCATAGAATGGGAAGTTTCTTCATCAATTAGCTACGGCTACGATAGGATTGACGTAGCAAAAGCCCACCAGTTGTTACGGCAAACTAAATCATGACTAGAAGCCATTATCACGTTCATACATATGAAACATGGGTCTACGTGTATGTCGGTGGAAAATATTCTACATGTCGTGGCAAATGAATGACATATTGCCACACCCAAAGCTAAGCCGTGTCAATATGTCATTAACATCCACGACAGACATGAACTGTGGCAAGAAGCTCGTGGCTAAAAGTCAACATTTTTGTAGTGAGATTAATCAATGTGTCATTCTTCAGCATAGGCCATTGGAGGATATCTATGATATCTCAATGCATTCTCCGGGTCCTGCAGATGACATCTATTGGCTTGACAACACACCTATTCAGACATGGAACCCTCAAGACAACACTGATGCTCATGGTAACATGGAATCTGTAGAGTGTAGAACAGTTTTTGGCTATCCCAGGAAATAGAGAAACATTGCTTGAGTTATTTGGAGAATAGCATCCTATTATTGAACAACCAAGCTTTGCTCCTGCATTTAATGATCGTAACTACGAGGTGTTGGGGCCGGTTACTTATGATGAAGACATGCCAGAAGTCTCAACCTCTATCCTGGGAAAGAGAACCTACCCATTTAACCTGCCTGAAAACTTTATCCCTCTGCATGGCACTAGTTCTGGATCGGCTGGATCGGGTAACTCGGAATCTCGTCGAGTTATCAACTCAATGGTTGAGATCGATAACAACTCGGAACAAGAACATGAGCTAGAACAAGTCCTTGCCAATCCTAACAGTACTAGGATAGAACCAGCGCCTCTCTTAGTTAATCGTAGATTATCTTTCTCTTCTCCCCTTTTGAAGATGCTCAGGAAAATCTTCCATCTCCTATCTCTTCTGAATCAATTTTATCTTCCATATTTGCATCTCATGATAGCTGTGTTCATCCTAGTCTGCACTCAGTGCATACATCATCAGCATCTCCTAAAACTCAACCTAAATCTGCATTCAAATTGTCAGTCCCGAATTTTCCTTCTTCTTCATCGTCCGAAGGGCTCTGAATCTTGGTATCGGATTCGGATAATTTGCTTAACATTGATCAATATGGATCAATTCTCAAAGAACGGAATCAGGCAACAGATGTCCATTCACCAATTCTTTTCATTCTAGATTCCCCATCTGCGCAAATGATCGAAATTCAGGTAACCCTTTAATCCAGCATTTATCTATTATTTAATTTGATATAAACTCTGCTCATCCCTTATTGCATTGTTAACTTACTTCTCACATAGTATTTCTGCTTAGTTTCAACCTCTTGATTTTAATTTAAGTATCTTTGGTGATCCATAATCAACATGAAAATTATAGCATGGAATGTTCAGGGGTGCAGAAACCCTTTCACCCAAAATCATGTAAACCAATTGATTAGTGGTAATAAACCGGAAATTCTATTTCTTTCAGAGACTAAATCTAAGAGACATTTATTTAAGAAGCTTTTAAAAGATTATCCTAATACTCATATAGTTGATCCTATAGGACTAGCTTGAGGTTTAGCATTAGCATGGGTAGATGGTTTTTCATTTGATAGTGCAATGGAACTTGAATATGATTAATATTCTAGTTCAAACCAATATTGAATCTAAGAAATGGTTGTTAACATGCTTTTATGGTAGCCCTTATCCTTCTAATAGAAATGTAGCATGGGACTTCCTTTCTGACATCTCTGAACAAGTAGATAAATTCTCCATGCCATGGGTTCTAATAGGGGACCTTAACATGATTTTCAGTCAGGAAGACAAAATGGGAGGATTACCCTTTAAGAAAACTGATAGTGAATATTACCAAAATATTTTGTCTAAAGCTGGCCTTTTGGATTTATGATTTAAATGATATGACTATACCTGGAATAATCATAGAGAGGATGTAGCTAATATCCAAGAGAGGCTTGACAGAGCTGTAGCTAACACAGAATGAAGTACCAATTTCCCAAATGTTGAGCTCTCTCATCTGGTGGCAGCTGGATCTGGTCATTGCCCTTTAGCCCTAAACTTAGATATTACTTATACCGAAATTTCTTATACCTTCAAATTTTATGACACTTGGCAAAAGGAAAGCTCTTGTGTACAAACCATTAAAGATTCTTGGAACCATTTCATTAGGGAGAATCCTACTAATTCTTTGATTCTAAACCTTCAATCCTTGCAAACCAATTTAGATTTTTGGAAGAAGGACATTTTTGGGCTTCCTTCCAAGCAAATCAAAATAATTTTGTCCCAAATTGATAACCTGAATAATTCCAGTTGTGTGTATAGAAAAGAAGAAAAAATTAAGGATAAACTCTCTCAACTAGGAGACCTCTATGCTACTCAAGAAGCCATAGCAAGACAACAATCTAGAGACAACATGGTCCAACTAGGAGAAAAAAACACCAAATTCTTTCATACTAAGACTATGAAGGGAAGAAAATGAAATAATATAGAATGCCTTAAGAGGAGTGATAATGTGATAACTTTCAAACGAGATGAAATGCAAGTAACTCTATCAGACTTTTTCGTAAATCTTTTCTCAACCCCTTCTCCTCCACCCCTTCCTAACCTTTTGCTTTTTCAGAACATTCAACCTTGCATTTCTAAAGATGAGAATACTAACTTGAATTATGTGCCCTCTGCTGAGGAGATTTGGTTAGTTATAAAAAAACTCACGCCAAATAAATCACTAGGACCAGATGGTTTCCCAGCTAGCATCTTGGGAAACAGTAGGAGAACAAGTAGTCTCAGCCATTCAACATTTTTTTTGAATCAGGTGTGTTACACCCTGAATTCAATAAAACATTTATTTTCCTTATTCCTAAGAGTAGACATCCTAAGGATCCTAGTGGTTTTAGACCAATTGGACTTTGTAATACTATGTATAAAATTATAGCAAAAATTCTATCAAATAGGATGAAACCCCTACTCAACTCTATCATCTCCCCTTTCCAAGCTGCCTGCCTCTATAAAAGGAAAATCTCAGACAATATCATTATTGCTCAAGAGATAATTCATTCCTTTAAGAAAAATAAAGTGAAACATGTTGGAATGGGAATTAAGATTGATATGTCAAAGGCCTTTGATAGAGTAGACTGGGATTTTTTTATCACTGCACTGAAAGCCTTTGGTTTTGACAATAACTTTTGCAACCTCATACATCAATGTATATCAACCTCTTCCATAGCAGTCTTACTTAATGGTAGTCCAAGGGAGTACTTCAAACCTTTTAGGGGGCTTAGGCAAGGGGATCCTCTTTCCCCTTATTTATTTATCATTTGCATGGATATTTTCTCTAGATTGTTTTTAACTAGTGAAGAAGAGAAGTTAATTAATGGCATCAAAATTACCCCTAAGAACAGTCCCATTTCTCACCTTTTCTTTGCTGATGACTGCCTCCTATTCATTAGAGTTAATCTTAGAGAATGTCATAACATTCTAGCTTTAATTGAATCTTTTGGAAAAGCTTCAGGACAATTAATAAACTTTGATGAATCAGGAGTTTTCTTTAGCAAAAAAGTCCAACCTAAACATCAGAGGATGATTAGTAATTTATTGAAAAAAAAAAAAACTCAAGACTCTTACCTAGGAACTCCTCTCTTTATTAGTAAGGCTAAAATAAAACTCTTTGAAGGACTGGTAGAAAAAATGGAACACAAAATACAAGGTTGGATGGGAAAAATCCTAGCCCAGACAAGTAAATTGGTGCTTAATAAGGCAACTTTGGCAAGTATGGTCAGCTATCAAATGAGTTGTTTCATTCTACCAAAGAAAATCACAAAAAAAAAAAATAGATGCTATACAAAGAGATTTTTGGTGGGGGTAAGGAAACTGATTATAAGGGTTATTACCCTAAATCATATTCTTGTCTTTGTAAACCAAGAAATAAAGGAGGATTAGGCTTTAGAAATGCTCAAGAATTTAATTTAGCAATGATAACTAAGCTAGCATGGAGACTAATCACTGGGCGAAAAGCCTTATGGGTGTCTCAATTAAAGCCTTGATATTTCAGAAACTCCTATGTTTTCAAGGCTAGAACCCCAAGAACTAGTTCATGGATTTGGAAATGCATAAGTAGGGGTATACAACTTGTGGAACAAAACAACTTATGTGAAATAGGTGATGTCAATAGTACTAATATATGGGATGATAAATGGATACCCAACATGGAAAACAACCTTAGTAGTTTCAAGTCAACTACCAACTCTCACTTAACACTTGTGAAGGATCTGATTAATCCAATCACTATGAAGTGGAATTCAGCCTTAATCTGTGAAATGTTCCCTGCACATATTGCTAAGAAGATCAACAATAATAGAATAGCTAGAAACAAACCTGATACTCTTAGATGGCTTCTTATAAAATCTGGTGCCTTTAATGTGAAATCCATGTATAACAAGCTTATTGAAAAAATTGTGAATCATTACAACTTGGGACAGCCAGATTCCTTTTGGAACAATCTATGGAATCTAAATATTTCACAAAGAATAAAAAAATTTGCTTGAAAATGCTTATATAATGCTCTCTCTACAAACCTGAAACTGTCTAACTTTATGGAAGATATTCATCCTAACTGCTCTTTTGGTTGTAATGTAGCAGAATCCACATAACACTTATTGATTTTCTGCCCTTATGCCAAGTCTATCTGGGTTGCATAGCCTTCTCCTGTAGTCCTTAATTTTGATAATTCAATAACCTTCTTGGATATATGTAAGGACTGGATGGGGAAACAGGACCCAACTATACCTATAGAAATAATATTGACAAAAGCCTGGTTCATATGGAAGGAAAGATGAACAGAGTTTTTGAACAAAAACAACAAACTAGTGCTCAATTAGGTTTAGAAATACAAAGATTCTTAAATTTCTGGTATAAGGATAATACACCAAATAGACAAACATCTTTTGACAAAAATGAGACTCATAAATGGTCTCTGCCTAGGAGAACTCAATTGAAACTCAATATAGATGCTGCTTGGACTTCTATGGATTTGCCTGCAGGTTTCTCTTTAATTCTTAGGAATGATGCAGGAGACTTTGAGCAAGGCAGGGCAGGACCATTCACAGCTTCTACCTCTGAAGAAGCGGAAGCCCTAGGACTGATGCAGGGAGCTAAATGGGCAGTTGAAAGAGGATTGTCCAACTTTACAGTGGAAGGTGATTGCAAGAACCTTTTTGATTATCTGAGTGGTGAAGCATCTCAAATTGCCTGGCAGAACCAATCTATCATGGATGAAGTATAAAGGCAGTTCAATCTTTGTCAGAAAAATTTAGGTTTTTATTTTGTACCAAGAACAGCAAATAATGTAGTTGATGTACTGGCAAAAGAAGCCAAATCTTTTAGAAACACCCTCAATTGGAGGAATAAACCTCCATCTTGTATTAACTTTGCTTTAGAAGTAGATAAATCAAATGTTGGGGTTGATACTAACAGCCCAACATTAGATGGCTCTACTTATCTTGATGTAAGGGTTACTAACTCCCTAAGTTAGTCTTTTGAATGCACTTAACTTACCAAAAAAAAAGAACAGTAAAATGAGTTTAGAGCCAAAGTAGTGATCACATATATCAAGGCATTTCTTTATCACCAGAATACAGGATACAATTCTCATGGACTAATAGCAAAATAATGCAAATCAAAGTGCAATTAGTTGGCTGATGCAAATGCAAGTATGCATTAAAATCTTGCCATAACCTGTCACATTTATCACATTGGAACTGGATGTAGGAAACTAACAAACATCAAAAACTGAATAAAGGGGTATTTACTTTGTGACGTTGTAAGCTAACATATCATGGCATGAACCAAAGAAAAAACTACTTTATCTGCAAAACTGTGTCTAGTTATAGTGATAAAACACCCCTTACTTCGTTGATTACTTCCTCTACTTTAATCAGCATCATAAAAAGAAGAAAAAAACACCCCAGCAGATCAATTCTCATAAAAGGGACTATGAACAGACAAACACTGAGTAATGCACATGAAATAGGTAGATCCTAGGATAATGATGTGGTGAGGAATCAAAGCAAAATCTTGGTTCTTCTTAACTTTTTTTATTAATGGACAACAACCATCCTCAGGAGGATGCTGCCATGCCAAACCTAACGATGTAAAGAAAAGCTGCAGAACACTTACACACCATGGAAAGAAGATCCTGACATATGTTGCTGCAAAAGTATAACCAAAAAAAAAAAAAAAAGATGTTATAATACAGCTCAATAAGTACCGGTTATCAAGAGGTTTTTAGAAAAAAGTAATTAAGTTCAGAATGTTACCATGCTTTGAGACTTGATATCAATTTCCTCGGGAGCCAATGATAGTTGCACTACAATAACACATTATTTTAATCAAGAAATACAAACAAGTAGGAGTGTGATTAAAATACAAACAAGTAGGAGTGATGTACGTAGATTGTAACCTTTATATATTATCTACCTTTTCCGGCCTCAGCAGCACAGGTGGTTAATAGCGCAGAGAAGCTGGAAAGCAAGGATCCACAAAAGTTTCCAGAGTCTACGCTGAGTAATTGGGAGCATGTGTTCAGTCCAATCTCTGGAGAAACACCAACTGGTTGAATTTTAGGAATACAAGCTGCATATTGTGGCATCTTTGGAGAATAAGTGGCAGCTGGTGAAAGTTCAGCACTGTCTGTTGCAACTGGTGGCAGCTCCAATAAACGAGTCGTTTCTAGAGGATTCATAAAATAGTCGGTAGGATGAGCATTCAGAGGGCTCTCTTCATTTATTCTGCAGAAAGAATACAAAAAATGAGCATTGGTAATTCTATTTAATGTTCGACATATTTGCAGAATTGATAATTCATGAGAAGATAAAGAAACGTGAAAGGTTCTTAAATGCTTTTAACCTGTAACAAGGTCTATTTGAAGAGACAAACTCATAGGCGGACGAGATTTCAGACCGTAAATCAGTTTCTGAATTCCCAATCATATTCTTGTCTGTCAAACTCTCCTGACGGACAAGAAATGTCAATCAAAAGAAAAGTAAGAAAGACTATTGAAGTACATGTGAGGGTTGTGCATCATCTCTGAGACAAGAAGAATTTACAGATCAGAACCTGTTCTATAAATGCAGGTGGTGATGGTTGCACTCTTACGAAATCCAGAAACACTTGAGCATCACTTGCTACTCTAAATCTCATAGAAAACTTCTGCATCTGGAAAATTTAAATAACAAGTATTTTTAAACTGATTTGGACGGCATAATAATAAATGAAATATAGTTTCTGAAACGCAAGTTGTAACATGTAAGATACATTACCATAAGGCTGAAATTCATACACTAGAACTAATAAACCAGATAAACCAATAGCCCAACTCTCTGACCGTTTAATATAACCACTATCAGCAGTTGCAAAGTTTAATATAACCAACCGTTATCAAACGAAATCAGCATTAATTCTACATAACTGAGCACTAAGACCACTAATACCCATGTTTATTCCATACCACAGAAGAGGGAGTAAGAGCTACGTATCTCAAGAAAGCATATGTGAAAGAATTTTAATATCACACCAGATCTTTATAAAATATCATGGATCAGTTTTGGAAGCTTGCCTGGCTGTCGCAGTCTCTGTAGCTTGCAAATATAGCTCTACTTCCTCTAGGAGGGCACTCTGTGTCACATGATACCTGAGGCCATGAGAAATGCAAATTGCACACAAAATGTTGTTCTTGTATCAAGTAACAAAACATTAGCACAATCCTGAACATAACCTACTTGAAAAGTATAGATTACTAAATCTTCTACTAAACCACCCCAACACGCTAGAGTAGGAATAACATTTGAACCAAATTAAGGTTCAGGAGTTTTTAACTTCCTAAGCGAGACCCTGAATAAAATCGCACTACATTGTAAGATGGAATCAGATAATTGAAAGCAGATTTGCTCAAACTAAATACTGACACGTCCGATCAAGAAATCAAGATTAAAACCTTAAACACAAACTCTAAACCCAAATGGCTGAAAAATCAAACATAAAAAGAAAACCTAAAACTAAAACTAGTACATCGCTTCAGAAAGAAGGTAAATAATGTTTCCCATCTCAACCAAAATTTATACCACAGATAATCAGCTAAATAAATAAATAATCCGAAGAGTAAAAATGGAATAAATTTTTTAGTATACTTACAACGATATTATCTTGGAGATAAACAACAAGGATAGTATCGAAATTTGAAGGATCGTGAGCAGCATGTGTGAGATTAACTGAAGCAAGTAAAGCTGAAGACAACCAAGTTCCACCACAAAGAAATCTATGTTTAGGTAATATTTTGAGATTTGTTGAAGATAATGATGATTTTTGGAAATTGAAGAATCTTGAATACTCAACTTCCCGTCCATACTTAAGGTGGTCGTTTTCTACTACTCTTACGAGTTGTGCTAGTCTACCAGCGGGCCTCATGGGTAACCTTGTCAAGGGAAGCCGAAACGGCGGACTGGGGGGCGAGATTGTGACACAAGGGGGGCAAGTTAACAACACCTTCCATGTTAATTCCTGCAATGTTACGCCATCGAAGACTCGAACCTGGGACCTCCTGAAACGTATCACCTTTGAAGAACGGGGTTAACCAGCTGAGCTAGGGCCCATTATTATTATTATTATTATTATTATTGTCAGGGAGGATTTCCTACGTGTTGGACTGAGAGGGGATTCGTTTTACGGATGAGGGGTATTTTGTCATTCTGTAATAAATAAATGGAAATAGGGATGGAAATCTTGGCGGGAACATTACCCGCTGATTTACTTTTCTAAGCGTGTAAAAAAAAAAAGTTGTATGATGAGAAAGAGATCAAAGTTGTACTCCCTCCGTCCCACATTAGTTGTCATTTGTAGTTTGCACAATTATTAAGGTAAGAAGAGAAGGAGTATGTTTAAGTATTTTTTACAAGTATGCCCTTATGGATAATAACTTGTAAAACTCCGAAATGATTTATCTCTTAAACTAAACCACGGTTTTTTGTAAACTTTATATCGTTGAAAAGCATTTTAAAACACCTACGTAACGAGTATAAACATGGCTATTAAATTATACATATTTCTTATAATAACAATAATCAATTAAAAGGGTAGTTTTATAAATACCCCCTTGATTAGTAAAATAGCTCATCTATTTGTGGGACAAAATCTAAAACCAATTAGCTCAACTAATTAGGGACGGAAGGAGTAGTATGTAATAGTGCTTCAGTAAGTAGAAATCTGAGACTCTGTATTTTTACCCAATGGAATGGGAGACTTGGGAAGTATTTCATTTCATATGAGGATTCGTGCAAAACTTATGCAATTCGGCAATGGTTATTCGAAAAGGAATCTTGGGAGTTGTAATTCATAGCTAGGAGCAAGGGCTATGGAATGAGTATTTTTAACACTCATTCACTACCTAAACGAGTGAGAGACTGAGTGAAAGAGTGTGTTTCTAACCATGGGAGAGGCTAAAATACACACTAAGAGGCACATGATCAGCCTCTTGGAGGGAAAATTTCTTGAAGAGGCTGATTATCAGCCGCTTGAGGGAGAAAAAATCAACCAAGAGGAAGAAGATCAGCCTCCCCAACATGATTTTAGATATTTTAATATATTTTTTTTTTGTTTTTTATCTTCAGGAGGCAGAAGATCAGCCTCCTAGGACAATTTTTCTCCAGGAGGCAGAAGATTAGCCTCCTAGCTCAAGTTTTTCTCAGGAGGCAGAAGATCAGCCTCCTAGTGAAGACTGTCGACCACTCATTCGTTTGAATGAGTATGTGAGTGATTTTTGATGAATGAGTGGGTGTTCTCACTCATAGCAGCATCTAATTTGATCAAATCTAGTGAAACTCATTCATTTTGAATGAGAACCCTCACTCCATAGCCCTTGCTCTAAGAAAGACTTTAAAGATGCAGTTTATGTGAGGTGTAAGAACGAGGGGGCCCATAGTAGCAGGCAGTACTTCCTCTGTTTGACTCTCTGCTTTGCTCGATCTGAAACTCGATAGAGGGAATGGTCTGAGCAAATTGACACTGAGCTCCTATCCTATGGTTTGTTGCCGACCTATACACCAGATACAGATTACGTGCTTCCGATTGGACACGATAAGCACCTGGAGTTGACTTCTTTGTTGAACCGATGAACACTAGTTGCAAACAATTGCATCTTGGTCCATAATGTGTTTGCTGAACGGAAGATTATCTCAAAACTCAAATACAGCTAATTCCTGGTGTTTTTCTCAAACCATAAACAAAAATTTCATCTCTCACTTTCTTCACTTCATCCCATTTCTCATTTGCAGCATATATGTTAGAAAGCATAACTCTATATGCAGTTTTGCTCGGATCAATCTTTGAAAGCATATCAGCTATAATTCTGCCAAATTATGAATTCCCATGAACTACACAACACGATAATAAAGCACCCAGAACTCCTGAATCAGGTGGCACTTTCATTTTCTTAATCAAATCATAAGCCTCTTGCAATTCTCCAGCCAACCCTAAGAGCTTCACCATATATACATAGTGTTCAATTCTAGGTGTGACACCGAAATCTTCTTCCATTCTTCGAAAAATTTCCCTGCCATCCCTAACCAATCCCCCACGACTGCAATTACTAAGAAGAGCTGAAAAAGTTGAATGATCAGGTTTGAATCCTTTTTCCACCATCTCTTGAACACACTAAAAAAGCTTCTGAAATTAGTCCATTTGAACCAAGACCTGAAATTATAGAGTTATATGTGACAACGTTCCTTTCGTGCATTATCTCAGAAACTCTAACACCGAACATGGGAGCCCCACATTTTGTGTACATATCAATGAGTGAAGATGCAACTTTAACATCGGATTCAAACCCATGACAAAAAACAAAACTATGGATTTGTCTACCAGGTTCAACCATCGCCAACTTAGAGGAATCTCCCAACACACTAGCAATTAAAGTAGGATCGGCTCTTTCACCTTCCAAAATCATTTCTCTGAATAAAAACAATGCTTCTTCCGAGTTACCAGTTTGAGAAAGTCCAGTTATCAAAGATGACCATTGAACTACATCAGGATCCGGTAAGCCGCTAAAGGTTTTATAAGCTGAATCCAAGCAATTGCACCTCGAATACATACTCACAATCGAAGAAGCTACATGAGAATTTGAATCCAACCCATTTTTCAAACATAAACAATGAATTCCCCGACAGACTCCTAATAATTGTGGATCATTAACACCAGAAATTAATCCAACAAAAGTATGCCCATCTGGGTCTTTTCCCATTTTCCTCATCTCACTAAACAATTTTAAGCTTTCACACCAAAGCCTCCCATACCCATAACCTGCAATCATGGAATTCCAAAGAACTAAATCCGGCTTGCATATTCCATCAAATACTGTGTGAGCTATATCAACAAGTCCTAGTTTCGAATAACCACTAACCAGTGTTCTACTCGTGACCGAATCAAACTCTAAACCTGACACAATAACTCCACCATGAGCAATTCTCAATCCGAAAGAATCCGTTCTCTCAGTACACGCGCGTATGATGCAAGCATAAGTGTAATTATCGGGTGGTGTACATGAGCAGCGCATATGTGTGAAGAGATAGAAAGCATCCTTGAATTTGTGTTCTTGAGCGTAAGCTCTGATCATGGAATTCCATAGATAAACACTCCTGTCAGGAGTTTCATCGAACAGCTTACGGGCAGAATGAAGATCATGATTAATGGAATACAATCGGGTTATTTTTGTTGCAAAAAATGGATCAGACGAAAGATTTAGTCTGACGATTAAGGCATGTAACTGTTTCGATACGGAAAGAGTTTGACGAGATTGTGTGAGTTCGTGGAGGAGAGATGATAATTGGAAACCCATTTTTCTTTATACTGCAACTCTGCAAGCACTTGTAGTGAATCTCAATCTTGACAGTGTTTTGCTGGTTTCGGATAGAGTTGCACGAATGAAACCCCGAGACAAACAGAGACTGGAATATTCCTCTAGCTCATTATTGATTAGAAAGGTTAATCAAAGCCAATGTATGCAACTTAGATACAGAAAATCGTATCGACTGTCAATTTGGACTACAAGTTGAATATTAAGGAAATAGCTTTGAAAGCAAGTAATGCAGTGGATAACTGCAGTTACTACACCAGGATACCCTATTTTGGGTTTGGCTAACCAAATAAGAATGTAGAAATTAGAATACCTATAGAATAAAAAAACAATCCAGTTCTTTTATGCTTCTTTTTTCTGATGGCACAAAATTGCTATGTAATAATGGCGCAGGAGTGGACTCGGCATGATCCTACAAATTTAACGATGAGTTGGGCGATCAAAATACATAATTATAACATAGTTAAGCAATTGAATGAGGCTGATGCATCTACAACCTTGTTGCTGTCTCTTCCAGTTGGAAGAAAAAGAGCATATCTAGATAATAATGAATCAGTAATCCACCCAATGTCGGCAAGTAGTATATCATTCAAAGGTTGATGAAGTTCATGGTATCTCCTCCTGCATTACAAGATTCTACGCCCTGGATGCAATTTAATCCTTTACCAAATCTTTTCTCGACTACAATATATTCACAACGCAATAATTCTTCTGTACACTTCGTATATAACCCTGCAATATCAGAAATGGAAGTAAACTATGTTTAAGTTTGTACTTAAGTAAACAAATACCTCAACAATTAGGTTCTGAAACTTACCTTAATTTATAGACTAGGCTTGTTCCTTGCTCCTAAAAGAGAAAGACACAACCCAGAGAAAAGAGAAGGATTTGCTACTTCTTGATTCCCAGTTTATGTATATACTGGAAAAAGGGAATACCTCAACTCAATTAGACTCTCCTGAAGCTGCAACAAAGTAATCTCGAATAGTTTTTCTTTTCAAGGATGAAGGTGGGTTGAGGACAGAAGTTGGGCTCGTCAATGCAGCTTCTGGAGTTTTCTCCATCTCTATGTCTTCCTTAATTAGGAAGGCTGATGAAAACTTTTTCATGGAAGATTCAGGTGTAGTAATTTCAGGCATTTTAATCTTCTTATTAGGCGAGCTTAAATCTCCAACCAAGACATCTTGGTGACAGGAGTTGCTGTCAGCTTTTGTTAGCTCAGTTTGATCTTCATCCCTGAACAGCTTCCTACAATCCATTCTTGGTATAGCCATTACTCTCTTCCTTATGCATGTTGGGGAATTTTTACTAGAGTACCCTTTCTGTATGTTCCAGACACGGACCTGTCAAATGAAAACAGATCAGATGAATAACAATGATATGCAAAGGAAGTAGTGCATATATAGATAGTTTACCCGTAGCTGTTGCATCTTTATATCGTTTTCCTATTTATCATGATGTTAGTCTACAAATTCTTACCGTGAAATCATCTGAAGCAGTTGCAATCTTTCCTATCTCAGATGGGCACCTGTAAAACAAAACAAAAAAAGGGAAGAGAAACTGGCATCTACTGTACATGATATCGTATGAGTGAAACACCAGCTGTGCGAGTTACATACCAATCTACTGCTGTAACTTCTCCTTCATGACCTTCTAGTATTATTGGATCTGCTTCAGGGTTTCTCAGCTAAAGATAACAGATTTTGTTAAGACTATATCCAAAAAATGAGTCCTGGAGAAGAAGCAAATCATGTAGGGATCATGCATTACCTGCCAAATGTAGGCATTATGATCACTTGACCCACTCAGAACATAAGCTCCGTCTGGGCTAATTGCTGACTGCAATTGTGTACAAATTAGATTGTAAGACAAGTATTGAAACCTTGAATGAAACTTAACATTGAATAAACATAGGAAGGTTACCTTTACATAAAATGACTCAAATTGACTGCCAGAGAAAGTATTAACAGGACCCTTGTCAAGCTGTAACATATTGTAGACATAAATTCTGTTCGAACCAAAAAAGAATTATCCATTAGATTTGCTTTAAAGCACACTTATATCAGCAAATGCTACTAACAGTTTAACAATGCAGAAGAGTTTCCATGCTCGTCGTCATGTAAGTGAAGATGGCATGAAACATCAAATGAGAAGATCATTTTAAAGATACCTATTGTCCATGCAAGAAGCTGAGAGGAATACTCCATTGGAATCCTGGGTAAGGGAAGATATTCCATGTAAAACTTTTTCCTGAAAATAGAGTAATTGAATGAAGCTCAAACTGCACAAGTGACATCAGATGCTTTAAAATCCTACTATAGAATATACATAATAAATAAAATCAGCGGGTTTTAAAATCTTGCTATTGGCGTGCTTTGTGCGAACAGGTCAAAGCAGTTCAATGTGAACTTGAGCATCTATTAAAATTGGAATGTAAAGGAGTGCGTCAATTAATTATAATAACCACCCTGTGATATGTTAATATAAATTAAACAACTAGGTTCAAGTTCAACTGACCTTTTCACTTGATGAAGTTGTTTTCGGATGTGCCTGGGTGATGTGGGTTTTCAGGTTGCGTGTATCCCAGAATTTTACAACACTGATATGATAAGATATTAAAAAAGAAGCAATTATTGACGAGGTACAAATAGCAAGCAACGTCAAGCTTAGGTTGAGAAGTATCTGGTGGGTTTTGAACAAACCTGTCCACTGCCCCTGCAGTTGCAATAGAGTTCTCATCTTTGAGATAAAGAACAGAAGTTATACTCTTGGAAGCGGCCTGTCAGAACTAACAATTGGTTGTGGATATCAAAGGAATTAACTGTTCACAAAGAGAGAAATAGATTTAGTTAGGAACAAACCTTGCCATGCCTAACCCGCTTTCCTTGAACTGAAGTGTGAGCCTCTTTGACTACAGAAGTTGAGCTGCAGTGGAGAAATGTATTGATCAGAAATCAACAAGGATCAAAAAGAAAAAAACAATTGAGATAACAAATGA
This sequence comes from Papaver somniferum, assembly GCF_003573695.1. Lineage (NCBI taxonomy): Eukaryota > Viridiplantae > Streptophyta > Magnoliopsida > Ranunculales > Papaveraceae > Papaver > Papaver somniferum. Next base: position 252,507,192 of record NC_039364.1, read on the forward strand.
TTACATTAAGGAGGTTTCTCCATGATCACTTATGTGGCTACGGTTGCATCTCAAATCCCACTGAGCAAATGATCCGTCTCTTGAACCAGATACAATAAGATCTGACAAAAATTGACAAACTCTGGAGCAATTAAACATCCCAAGTCTTTCACAAGGATTAAAATATCTCAAACGAGCATTTACTTACCAGGATTAGATGGGTGGGCACATACTGACTTTACACTTCCTGTATGACCAGTCAAAACACCAATGCAGACCCTTTTTTCCACGTTCCAAATCTTTATCTACGTACCCAAAATTTATACAATACATTAGTTCAGTTCTATAAGAAGGTTTAGTCATACATACATCTCATAAACGTAAGCTGTTCAACCGTTTATTTATCAAGCAAACACATATAACCGAATCGGCATAATTAAAAATCATTTAACTTACCTTTTGATCTCCTGAAGCTGTCAAAACGCGAGTGTCATCCTGTAAAGAGATAGAAGTTGTAGGTTCAGCGAGTGATTAAGAAAATCCTAATCTAACATAATCTCACTCTAACGTAACCATCAGCTCCTGGCGAACACAACTTCGAGACAGAAGGCTGACAGGTTGACGCCGACATGAAATATGATTACCAATCAAATCATGGAAATACCTTAGTCCAGCATAAATCGAAGATTGCATTATCATGAGCTTCCCATTCGGATACCCTAGCTTCCACTGAAACACACATAGAACAAAACCCAAATTCCCAATTTCAGCAAACACAACAAAAGCCCCTAAAATGTTAGCTACATAGAAGACGAAACCCATATAGAGACAGTAATCAAACCTGCTTTCTCTCGGCAGTTAGTAAAAGATGGGAGTCTTTGACGAGTATCAAACAAGCTAACAAATCCATCTTCATCGGTAACAGCAAGTAAATGAGATTTTCCATTTGTCTGAAATATTAGGTATTTCAAAATTAGGGTTATACAAATCACCCCGAAAATGAAAACAAAAAACAATAAGATTGAAAGGGTTTAATATGCAAAACATTTCCAATTAAATCCGTCAAAAAATTATGGCCATAACTTTACCTTAGAATATGAAAGCGCTAATGGTGGATTAGAGATTCCATTGTGTTCAATAGATAGTACTCCAGCACCTCCAAAACTAGCTGAATCTGATGATAAATTACCTAGATATGGTCTTTTATTTACTGCATTAATGAATTGATAAAGTTAAAATTAAAAGCCAGATCTAAAATCAAATAGACCACACGCACAGAGAGAAAGAGAGGGAGAGGGCAGGTACCTCTGAATCCATTGAGTTCTCTGGTTTTGATTTCACGGAAGAAGGAAGGAGGGGTTGAGCTTGAGGTCTCCATTACCAGTGTTGAAGAGAGAGAGAAGATCTGAGGAGTTGAGTTGGGTCTTGGGAAGTGATTTTGCTTTTATTTTTATTTTGTTTTAGTTTTAATATTGGCGCCAAAATGGGGATGAGGCGGGAGAGAAGGGAAACGAAATTCAAAAGGTAATGGCGGTGGAGAGAGTGATCAAAGAAGTGGAAAGTGAAATGTTTTCTATACGTTTTATAGGAAATACCAATATCTCCTATGAATAATATATTAGGATGAGTTTGGTCCAATTGACTCAGTCAATTATCTGTTTGATCCTTTTTGAAAATATAAATTATAGTTTGGTCCTAGAAATTATAGTTTAATTCTAGGATGACGTCATGGATGATGTAATTGTCATCATGTAGTGGCAGAAATACTCTTTTGGGACCACATATATACAAAAAATCAATAGAAAATATCTCATTCTCAGATTTACTTTTTCTCTCCTCTCTATTTTCAGATCTAGTTTCTTTCCTCTCAATTTTTTTTCTTTTTCTGCTACTGCAAGAAACGATGAAGATTTGGGTTTTTTTCTAGGGTTTTTGATTTGCAGAGATGATGAAGACGATTTGCAGACATGATAGAGACGATGAATCATATAAAGATTATGAAAACGACGGCGATGAAGATGCTTCTTTTGATTTTTTTGCTACTGTTTTTGATGTTTTCTATGGTGTTGAAGACGAAGATGATGATCTTTTGTTTGCTGCTCGTGTTGAATATCTCGATTGTTAATGTTTTTCGTGTTGATGATGATTTATATTTGTTGCTCGTGTTGAAGATCTTGATTTTGATGTTTGCTGCTCGTGTTAAAGATGAAGATCTGTTGTTATTGAAGATGATGATGTTTGTTGCTGCCGTTGAAGATGACGAAGATGATGCTGTTGCAGTTCATTTCTGGAATGAACTCTGAATTTTATGGGTTTTTATCAATGAGCTCTGGTTTATATAGGTTTTTATCAGGAGTTCATTTCTTGAATGAACTCTGGTTTATATTAGGTTTTTTTATCAGGAGTTCATTTCTGGAATGAACTGTGGTTTATATAGGTTTTTATCAAGAGTTCATTTCTGGAATGAACTCTGGTTTATATGTTTTCTGAAATATTAAGTACAAATTAACAAAAGTTCTTTTTGACGAATGAACTGCTACAAAAAATAAGTAGAAATTAACACGGAAGGGTACTTTGGTCCATTTAATATTTTTAAATAATTATGGACCAAATGGAAAAGGTGATTTCTGAAAGGACTAAACAGACATGGGACCACCTAAAAAAGGACCAAACAATATTTTTTCCATACGTTTTTAGGTCTTTTGAGGCCCACGGTATCAATCGGTTTCTTACACTAGGGAGTGTTTTTGAACGCTGGTAGTTTACTCGAAGCACTACTTCACCAAACTATAACTCTGATCCGGTGGCAGGAGGCTCATAGTTTGTTTGGCTACATGTTAAAAAGTTATTTTTGTCAACAATAAAAGGTTTTTACCTATTTCCCATCCCACTTTTCCTACTTCTCATCCCTTCACGATTTCTAAAGTGAGTATATTTTATAAGAGCATCTCCAATGGATCCTACGTAGTCGCTATAGGTAAACATCCTTTCTAAATGTAAACTCAAAAAGTCCCTACAGTTTAGGACTTTTGGAAGATTTATCTAATTGGTTGAAATATATTTTTTGCTTTTATTTTTTATTTTCTGTTGATTTAATTTTATTTTGATTGGTTAAAACATATGACTACGATTTATCACATCCTCTAAAAGAACCTCTGAAACCATAGGATGGATTAGAGGATGTCTTAATAACTAACCCACCACGTTATCCTTACACTTTTTTTCACATCTCCGTTGGAGAAGATTTTTTCATAAAAAGTGTAAAAATCCTAGGTGGACTAGAATTTAGGAATTTGTGGAGCTCCCGTCGGAGAGGCTCTAATTCTAGTTTTCTCTATTTACTACCTATACAAGTCAAATTAACTTTGATTATGATTATTACCACTTTTATTTATCTTTTTCATCACTAAGGCCTCTTCTTATGCACATGACAAGCATTTGATTTTGTCACTTTAGCACCCACTATGGGTATGCCAAAGTGCCAAACATATATGACTATGTGCCAGGAATAGCATTTAGGCATACACGATGGAGTCTCTAACGAGCGATAGAGTGTCCATTGCTAGATGGTCACAACATCGCTCGTTGATCCTTCCAGCTCTAGCGATGGTCAAGCTATCGCTCGCTGGAAACATCATCGCTCATCAGTTTCCTTATCCAACGGCTAAAATTCCCCCCATCTATAAATACCCAATTTCTGTTAGAGCACTGCTCGGTCGAACTCGCAAGCGTTGCTATCTCAAGCTTGTTTGTCAAGTTTAGTTGTCAAAACTATAAGTCTTGATTTCTAGTCTACTTATAGTTATGTCTCAGATTAGGATAGAATGTGTAGTTGAGCTTTAGACTTCACGACGTTCATCGATTGAAGGCGAAGAACTACTAAGGGGAGCTTGTGAAACTTCATCAACAAAAGATATGTGGAGACTTGAACTCATCTATCACTCAGAAGTCTATTTTTATTTTATCTCCTATTGAGACAATAGTCGTATAACTATATAGACTTTACTTTATACACATTTGATATTTCGAGCTGAGTTTAACTCGCTTACGTATTTCTCGAAATATGTGTTGGTAAGCTTTTGATAGACACATATTTGTGTCTAAATTGTCCTCAATTTTCTGTATTGTTGGTACTCGATTTTATACTTATTATGGTGTTTGTGTGTTTGTAGGGCAATAAACATTTTTGGAAAATTCGGCTCGAAAAGTTGTTAAAGGCACCCCGGTGGACATTTGCTAAACGGACCCCTGCTTTGGATAAGGGGCACCTCAGTTACTAAGGGGCACCTCAGCTGATAAGGAACACCTTATTTGTTATTCGCATCCCAGGGCGCCAACTGCTGACTGCACCCCATTACTGGATAAGGGGCAACCATCACTATCTTTGTTTGAATTCAGAAAAGTGGCGGCAAAATTGGTTTTGCACTGCCAGAATTAGGGTTGAGAATTTGAAGGAGTTTTAAGGAGATTCAACGACTGAAGTTGATTGGGTTTGTTCCTTTGAGTGTAACAGACGTGGTATAGTCGTTCGGTTCAGCTAGATTTGACTGGAGAATTAGTTAGAAGTGAAACATGGAAGTTAACCTTAACCTTCTCCTGCGAAGCTTTCTGGCAAGATTTCGGGAGAGTTTCTTTTGGACTTTCTCACGGATTTCGATTGATATGGACCTATTTTATCCAAACAGGGAGGATAATGGTGATTTGATTCGACAAAATAGAGTTGGTTACGTGGATTTGGGTGAATCAGAGCACGAGAATATCTCGGGTTGTCTTTCTTCTTTCCCGTGTATAACTGGAGGATGGCGTGTGATCTGAGAGAGTTTAACTCAATTTTTGACGTGATAGTGACATGGTTGGAAAGTTTCAGCTGCCACAGATGCACGAGAAAAAAGAATAAAGGATTATTTCCTTAACAGTGTAGAAGATAATAATAATGAGTAATGGAGGATTATGTGCAGTTATTACAAGTTTTTTTGGTGTTGTCGAGTATATATAGGCTGCTGGTATGTCTTAGAAGGACATGGAGAGTTAGGGGACGAAATATGGTGAGAAATCAGAGTTGCAGAGCTTGTCTCTGCTGCTGCCATTGAAGGAGCGAACGAAGAACATAAGACCCTTAAAGGTAGTCGCTGTGCGACAGTGACTGTGACAGTTTCTTTCTATCGTTCACTGTAACAGTTATTTGTAACAATTATAAGTGTTACAAAATCCGGTTTTATTGTTTTCTCCCATTTCATTATTGTGAACACTCTTTGAGCAATAAAGATGAATTTTGAGCGTGTCTACAGTATGAGGAGCTAAAACCCAAACATTGGAACAACAAAGGAAGCAACTTTTCATGATTGTGGTAAATTAATTAATTTTTTTATTGGCTTTTGCATAGATTTAATTGATTTATGATTTCTATTAATTACTTGTTATTTTGTCTGATGTCGCATGCTTAGTTTCAATCACTTTTGATGCGTCATGCTTACAACTTACGACTAATGTTTTATGAAATCTATTTTTGGCAAAGAATTAGAGTTATAACTTATTTTATTTGATCTATATTATCTAAGTTAATGATTGAACTACAAGAATACAAAAAGTAGTGAAATCCTACGTCCCAGTGTCTCTTCATCCTGTGACCATTTTTTTTGTATATACATTTTCTTGTTTTTAGTATTTTTTATATTTAAGCCTAAAATCAATCTCAACAAAGTCCGAGTGAACGACAACCTTATTTACCACTATCTAAAATTCCATCAATTTTTGGCGCCGCCGACGCGGACTTGTGTATAGAATTGTTTTTAGGTTTTATTTTTATTTTTGTTTTTTTTTACGCGTTTTGATATTTCTTGTTTGCTTTCAGATTTGGAGTTGAGCTAAAGAAAAAGAGAGAAAGTGCTGAAAAGAAAAGCGAAGCCAAAGAAGGAAAGAAAAGAGGAATCCAAAAAGGAGTGAAGAAGAAGATTTTGTATATATTTATTTTATTTTTATTGTATTTCTAGAAAATGTAAGTAGGGTTTTAATTTTTGTAAAGTTTTAGACGATGTAGTATTTCTTTTTTACGAAACAATGATAGTTTAGAGGAGCGGGTTTATTTTGAGTCAAGCGATTTAGAAACAATAGTCTTAGACAAAGAAAATGAACTCATAGAGATGAGTGAGGATGAACCTGACTTAGAAGAATTAATTGACCATTTTCAGGATTCGGATGACCTAGAAATCAGGGAAGTTGTGACTAGTCTTCCTAGAGACACTGAAAACTCTAAGTTTGGGGGTGATTATCATTCTCCATGTGCTTTAACTCTTAGAAAGGTCCATCACTTGGGACTTGACATATGTGTCTCAACCATTTTACAAGATTATCTTCATACACGTCTTCCTGAACCTAATGATGTCCAGAAAGAAGCTCAGTTGTTAGAAACCCATCCTCTAGTTGATGTGGTTAACCCAGGCTACGATACCTCAATTGACTTTGTTTTCCCACCTGTTTGTGGGTGAAAACTGTTTATGTTAATTTTGGTAATTTCGGGTGTGTGTATGAGAAACGAATCTAAACCCTAAACAATGCACTGCACGGGAGTACTTTTGATTCGAGAGATCAATATGTACAATCCTGGCCTAAACCAAGAAATGTCCGTTCCAGGCTTGCTTCGGTCACAAAGTGAAGGACAAAGGTTGGTCTTAGGGAGGAAGCGAAGAGAGTGTTGAGACCAGAATAGTTGATTCTGAAGGTGTGGTTGTTTATGACTCTTATCTGAAAGTAAAACTGGCTAGAAGAATGGAAAGCTACCAGGTGATTTCTAGATACTGTGTTGTTGCCGACCAAAAACTTGTTGTTTGGTGGAAATAGGTGAGACCTATTTATACAAGTCATAGTGAAACGTACCCTGGTCTCGAAGGAAGTTGAAACGATTGAGTGGTGGAAGAAAAGAGTAACGTGTAACTGTCAGACGTTATGCTTCCATGATGAGGGAAGTGAATTCGTGTAATCGCCAGTCATTACGCTTCCATGATGAAGGAAATGAATTGTTTACACCGTTACTTTTCATCACCACTAATTATCCCACTTCATGACACTTTCTTGTAACGGGCGCATTGCACGCCGCACGCTATAAACCGCCAGACCAATACCCTGATGAGCATCCCCCAGTTTATGACATATTTTGATGTCTTGAGTGTTTTCGTGGGAAAACATGTGGCAAGTTAAAATCGAGAGGCTTGCCGCAGGTAAATAACATGTGATGCTAGGCTCTTTTTGGCTAGTCGCCTAAAACTTGTCGCGAGCTTACCGGTCTGGTGGCGAACTTAGATGGCCGAGATTGCATCTTACGAATAAGGGTAGTCGTTGATTGTGGCTACCTTTTTGTTGGCGCCCGACAATGGCGTAGTGGCATTGCGGCATGACTTGTGTATGACGGTGGCATGATGGTGCAAGTGGCGCCTGCGTAACCATGGTCGCTGGGTTTAGGTAGTTGGTCGCCTAAGAGTTGACACAAGTCCATCAGTTCGGTGGCGAACTTGGATGGCTGAATTGCATCTCATGGAGAAGGATGGCCATTGATTATGGCCACATCTTTTTGTACAGCGAAGTAACGTCATCCACATGCTAATGACATGCCAGTGGCATAGCGGCACGCCAATGGCGTAGTCGTGGCATAGCGGCATGCTAGTAGGCGTGGTAAAGTGGTATGCCAGTGATGTTGTGGCATGGCCAAAGCCAAAAATTGGCTTCGTAGCCAAAGTTAAGGTCTGGCGCCGTGGAAGAATTAGGGCTTGGCGTGGCCAAGGCTCCGTGGAAGAATTCGTCGTGGAATAATTAGGGTTTGGCGTGGCCAAAACTTGGCGTCGTGAGAGAATTAGGGTTTGGCGTGGCCAAAACTTGGCGCCGTGGAGCCGGACCCACATGTAGCATCATTGGCCCTGTTGCCACGCCAATCCCTTTGCTCTGGGGAACGTTATTTGTCTTTGGTAGCAATTTTCCCAAATTAGGGTTTGCATGTCGAAACCCTAATTAGTGCACGTGGCATGCGGCTGCGGCTTGGCGCTACTTTTGTGCAAATGGCGCCATGGCTATGCCAAAGGAACTATGGAAAGGCCATAGTGTGGAAACGGCCACAAAAGTAGGAATTGTCGTGGGTGGCTATTTATGGCAGGTTGCCACGAAGTGGCATGTTCGCGAGGTAGCATGTTGCGAAGTTGGCATGTTGCGAAGTTGCCGCGGTAGAGTGGCATGTTGGTATGCTACCGCGATAGAGTGGCATGTTGGCATGCCGACCAATATGTTGTTGTGGTCGGGAGCGTTTGGCTTGTCAGTTTAGCATGGTAGCGCGGCAGGGTGCGTTTGGCCTTTAATATAGGGTGGCAAGTTTAGAGCAACTTGATTGGCCACAAAAGGGGGTCGGCCAAACATAAGGCGCAACCACACTTCTGGTGAGAGTGTGACGGCTTTAGATCGACCCGGTTGGTCAATGGGAAGCGGGGCCGACAAGCTAGGGCGTGGCCACACTTCCAGTGCGCTGCGGTGGATTTTAAAGCGACCTGATTGGTCGAGGGAAATAGGGCTGGTTTAGGATGGGGGGTGGCCAGTGGCGCCGGCTAGCCTAAGACATGGCCACGCCTCTCTTTGCTGCTGCGACTCCCTGTTTTTCTTATTCTGGGCGAGGTTGCACCTGCCAATCCGTGTTTAGGCTTGATTTTGAAAAGCAAGGTCTGGTATATTGGGCGAGGCGCGAAACCCTAACTTCTGCAAGTTAGTCAGGACGATTGATTGAATTCTATGTGTTGACGCAGAGCTCTTTTAAGTTTATTGCCAGAGAGCAGCATGCTTTTCTGATTGAATACCTTATGCAAAGATCTTATCCTTGATATTTGGAGATTCGTGCTACTCTGCTGCGAGTAAACACAAATCGTCATGCCATATCAATATTAAGAGTTCAGTCGGAGAACATAGCATAAAAGGCATTCAGAAGAACTTATATTATGAGAAAATACGCGAGGCGCCGAAATTTATAGAACATCTGGGATGGTTGTTACATTCGCAAGTCTGGATAATTTCATGTAAGTATATTGAGCGGCTCAATAAATTTGCCAGTGGAGAGGTTAGCACACGCGGCTCTGTTTCCTTGCAGAGTGACGTCACATCAGATGCAAGGTTTTACGATTTTAACCCTAAGCTAAAAACCACCATCAACATTAAGTCCCCTGCTTAGCTCGGAACAGTGGCATTATTGCGGGGTAAGCATGAGATGGTGACAGACGAGGATAAAATCGAAACAACAAGTCACGAAGAGATTGTCAGGAAGATTTGGTTAACCTTTAGCGGAATGCATGAGGAATCCGTGATCCTTGCATTGGCCTTTGCGTAAATTCGTCTTGGCCGTGGGACGTTGGCTTCAACGATGCATCTTTGGCTACTGATTGGCAGAGGTGGCATTGCAACTTGGTCCACAAAATGGTGAACGGTGTTAGTTGTCTAAGTCATAGAACGTATGGAGATGGCGCTGCTTTGAACGGCTAAGATGGCGCTTCCTTGGCTGGTGGAGATGCCGCTGCTTCGAACGGCTAAGATGGCGCCGCTTTGGCTGGATACGGAAAGGTGGATGGCGCGGCTAGCTTGGAAGGTCCAATAGCGAGGCTAGCTTGTAAGGGCCAATGGCGTGACTAGCTTGGAAGAGCCAATGGTGTGGCTAGCTTGGAAGGGCCAATGGCGTTACTAGCTTGGAAGGGCCGATGGCGAGGCTAGCTTGGACGCGAAACGTCTGGCATTATCTTGGCCACGGACTGTTGGCGCTGGCATGGGGCTTGGCTATGACGTGGAGAGGATGGCGCTGGTTAGGGATTGGTTGTAAAGTGGAGATGGCGCTGCTTTGAACGGCGGAGATTGTTGTGGAGCGGGCGGAGATCGTGCGGCTTGTCTAGTGGAGCGCACGGAGATTGCGCTGCTTTGAGCGGTGGAAAAGGCGTTCATTTGGCTATCTGACCATTTTCTCCCGTTCCACATTAGGGTTTCGACGAGGGACTCCATCTGGTCGAGGTTGATTTTTGGCCGCCGTGTAAACCCATTGTGTTTGCTCAACATCCGTTTCTCTTTAGGGTTTCTGTAGTATATATATTGGTGCAATTAGTTTATCCTTCTTAGTTCAAGACAAAGACTTTCTCTGTTGAATCCATATTTCCTTCATCATGTCGAGCATAAATGAATCATCTTCGAGCCAGCTAAATTCTTCAGTCAAACGCAGGCGGCCTGATTCTGGTGACAACTCCCCCGTCCAGATCATCCGAGTTAAGAAGATCATACCGGTACGTTTTTATTGACCGATAGATATTTGTTTGTTACCATCAGCGAGTGAGACAATAGTTCCTTTTGTGCAGAGATATACATCTGGAACATGTGTGACCGTTGTCGATGATGATGATCTGACCACCCCCTTCCTTTGAATCCGAGCACACCAACCACTGTAGATCTGAAAAATGCTGACTTGGGTATTTCTTGCCATGAATATGCCAGTGCAGATTTGTCATTCGAAGTCCGCATGAAGTGTTTATCTTCTAGCTATCGAAGCGTTGGAAAATTCCTAGTGCGAAAGGAATTCGTGACTCTGTGCACTAAAATATGGAGAAGATATGGCCATATTGCCACCATGAACGTGGTGAAGCATTGCTCGTCTGCTTTGGTTACCATAGTGAACTATCTCCTACCCATGATTGTTAGAATGGAAGGCACATCCATCCGCGATGTCGCAGAATCAACTATTGAAAAGTGGGAAAACATGGTGTCTACCTTCGAATCCCTTGAGTTTAACGTAAGTTGGCTGCGGCATCGTCTTGACACCGTGAAGGTTGATAGAGCTGGTATCCTCGCCAACGTTGTTGCTGCCTTAAAAGCCATTTTGGAAGAGTAGAAGGCTCTGATCGTGGGATCCCAAAAGGTGGAAAAGGCGATCCAGGACTTGAAGAGTATGTCTGAAAGATATCAAAACAGGTCGAAGATGGTGCTTTCAAGGAACTACAATCTATTAGATGGGCTTTTCTGAGTTATGCAATTGTGAAACACCTGGTTTTCCTTCTGAGTTTCGAACCCCTTTTTCTTTTGTATTGGTTTTGGGGAAATAAGAGAATTTTCATTAATATGCTTTGATTAAATGAAATTTGATAACTGGGATGTGAAGGAAACGGAAAAAATGCCTGGCTAGCCGTGCTATGAGACGGCAAGGGGTGAGGTAATAGTTAGGCGTAGTATGCTTTGAGCCATTTTCTATTGATGATTGTTTCCAATTTGCCTCCATCTTCCTTAATGACCTTGTAGTATCCACTGTTATACGCTTTGGTGACCACATAAGGCCTTTCCCATTTTGGGGAGAATTTGGTTGCTGACATGTCTTGTTGAATGTGTTTGGTAGTCTTCAACACCAGATCTCCTACTTGAAAAACTCGAGGTTTCACCGCTTTGTCATATGCTCGGGAAATTCTATTTCTGTATGCTTGTGCGTGATCTTCTACTTTAGCCCTTCTGGAATCCAAAGTGTCTAGATCCGCTACCCTGGCATTCGATGTTTCAGCTTCATTCCATTGGACTCCAATTGCCTCGGCAATCCTGGCTGACGGGATTTTAATTTCTGCTTGGAGAATGACGTCCGCGTCGTAGACGAGAGAGTAAGGGGAGGCGCCAGTAGAGCTCCTTGGTGATGTCCGATATTCCCAAAGCGTCATGGGTAGCTGTTTATGCCATGTTCGAGGGTTATCTTGCACTGTCCGGCTGAGGATTTGAATCAGAGTCTTGTTGGTGCTTTCGGCATGCCCATTCCCTTGGGGGTAGTAAATGGTGGAGAAAACTTGTTTAATTCCATATTCTTCAAGTAACTCTCGCACTTGATTTTTGGCGAAAGGAGTGACGTTGTCGGTGATGATGTGTTTAGGCACACCAAAACGGCAAATGATATATTCCTTGATGAACGCTGCAATTGTGGCTCCAGTAGTCCCTCGTAAAGGAATGGCTTCGACCCATTTGGTGAAATACTCCGTTGGCGGTTATTATATACTCATGTTGTTTTGATGATGACGGGTTGATCTTCCCGATGATGTCGAGTCCCCATCTATAAAACGGTCACGGACTACTTATCGAATGCAGCGGAGTAGAGGGTGCGTGAATAAGATTTCCATGAATTTGACATTTGTGGCATCTTTGAACAAAAGCAGTCGCGTCGTCTTCCATGGTCGGCTAGTAGTATCACTCGTGTATTTGGAGAAACAACTTCCTTTTCCCTTGGTGCTCACCTTCTTACATTTCTTTCAGTATGATTGGGATTTCTGTCTCGCCCAGGCATCGTAATAAGTCTCCCCCAAAGCTTTTACGATACAGGATTCCCTCGTGGAGTATGAATCTCTTGGATCTTTGCTTTACCCCGGTTGCATCTCTCTTGCTGGTAGGAAGTACGTCGTCGCGAAGATAACTGATGCACGGCTTCTGCCAGTCCCCAGCGTGGTTAATATTGAAAACTTCCAGTTAATGCGGTGGTGCATGGCAATTGGAACAAGATCCTTGGAGCAAACGAGATTGAGTCTCCATTTCTGGCCAGTAGTAGCCAAGGCGTTGCATACGACGGTAAAGTGTTACCACCAGCATTTGCCCGCAAACTTCGTCATGAATATGGTTAAGCTGCTGCTGCGCCTCTTCATCTCTGAGGCATCTTGACAGGGAACCATCTGGGTTCCGATGGTACAACATCCCGTGAAGCATGAAGAAGTTTTGTAAGGTTTTGAGACTGATCTTCCCTTGAGTAAGCGAGTTGTTAAGTTCTTGAACATTCGGTGTTCTCCAGTCGTTGGCCTCACTATCCTTAGATCGCGAAATCCATGTTGATGCCATGGTTCGTTTTTTCACCGTCAAGGTTTCTTCCATACCCTCGAACTGCAGCTTTGATGCTAATGTGGCTAGGAAATCAGCATGTTTGTTGTTGCTACGGCCAACATGCGTTATGGTTGCGTCGGCGAAGTAATTTAGTAGCTTTTGCGCTTCAGATCTATACGGGGCCAGTGTCACCTCTTTCAGCACGTATACTCCATTCATCTGGTTAACCAGCAATTTAGAATCACCCCTTATTTCCAGATGCGTAGCTCCAGCTTGCTTGGCTAATGATAACCCTATGAGAAAAGCTTCATATTTTGCTGAATTGTTGGTGCAGTGAAAGTCTAGCTTGAAGGAATGTGAGAAAACTTCACAGGTTGGGGATACTAGAACCACGCCTGCTCCTCCGGTATTATTGCTAGGGGTGGCGGAGCCATCGAAAAATAGTAGCCATGCCTCTTCTTTGACAAAAGTGATTTCCGGAAACTCTCCAGGAATGTCTTCATGCAGTGTTGTGGTACCCTCTCCTGGGAAAGCTGCTAGTAAATCTGCGACCGCTTGTCCTTTGATAGCTTTTGGGGAAGCGCATGTTATATCAAACTCTGACATTTGGAGGAGCCATTTGGATGGCCTTCCTATCAGGGCCGGCTTTGAAAGCAAGAACTTCACATGATCGGACCTGGATATCAGCACCACTTTGTTTGAAAGCAAATAATGCCTAAACTTGTGAATGGAATGAATCATAGCTAGACACGCTTTTCCTGCTTTAGGGTATCTGAGTTCAGCATCCCTCAAAGTCCGACTAAAGTAGTATATAGGGTGCTCAATTCCTTCATCATCTTCTTGGGCGAGAAGAGCTCCGACAGCAGTATCACTAAAAGCAGTGTAGAGACACAACGGTCTTCCTTGTATAAGAGATTTCATGACGGATGAAGATGACAGTATCTATTGAATCTTCCGAAAAGCCTCTTGTTGCAGCGGCGTCCAAACAAAACTTGCCCCTTTCTTCAGCAAGGGGGTGAATGAGGCAACAAGCTGAGCTAAACCCGGTATAAAACGCCGGATGTAGTTTACCCTACCCATGAAGCTCTGAAGTTCTTTCACAGTCCGTGGAGGTGGCATCGTGAGGATGGCGTGGGTTTTGGCTGGGTCGACTTTGATTCCCTCGGCGGTCACTTGGAAACCTAGAAACTTTCCCGAAGAGACGCCAAAGGCACAATTCAAAGGATTCGTTTTTTGTTTGTATTCAGGGAACCTTTCAAGCACTTGTCGTAGAATTTCTGTATGGGTCGCCCGGGTTTTGGATTTAACCACTATGTCATCCACATAGTCTTCAACTTGTTTATGCATCATATCATGGAAAATTACTGTCATGGCGTGTTGGTAGGTGGCGCCAGCATTTTTCAAACCGAAAGGCATCACAGTATAATAAAAGTTTCCGAGAGGAGTACAAAAAGCTGTCTTACTTGCGTCGTGCTCGCACATCTTTATTTGATTGTAGCCACTGTATCCATCCATGAAAGAGAACATGATGTGTCCACTGGTGGCGTCTACCAGGATATCGATGTTAGGGAGAGGAAAATCGTCCTTGGGGCAGCATTTGTTCATATCCCTAAAATCAACACATCACCTGATTTGGCCGCTCTTCTTCTTTACTGGAACCACATTGGCCAACCAGGTGGGATGATGAATGGGTTTGATGAAACCAGCGGCTAGTAACTTTGAACTTCAGTCTTGACCTGTTCTTCCACATCCTGTCTGAATTTCCTTGGGGATTGTTTGACCGGTTTGGATCCGGGTATTACATGTAGATGGTGAGTGACCAGTATATCATCCAGGCCAGGAATTTCCTCGTACGTCCACGCGAATACATCTTGATATTCCTTAAGAAGACCCACACGTTTTTCACGTTCGTCAGCACATAGAGTTGAGCTGATGGAGACAGGTCATGGAGATTCCTCACTTCCGATGTTGACAATTTCGAGTTCATTTGTGGTGGAGTTGGTTCCTTCCTGTAGTTGTCGTGGTGCATTTGGCACTTTTTCTTGTGGCTCGCTGCTGTGATTGCATTCCATTGGGCGGAGAGACTGGGTGGTAGTCTCCCCCCTGCTAATTGCTAACAGCGGCACCGATATATGGTTTTCCCTTTTTCGTTACGACTTGCAATAAAAGCCCACTCCCGCTTGGTATGAGTGTGAGTTGTATTTCCGTTTGAGGAGGGAAAATTGGCGCGCTTTTCTTTTGAAGGGAGAGCATGAGATTGGGT
This sequence comes from Papaver somniferum, assembly GCF_003573695.1. NCBI lineage: Eukaryota > Viridiplantae > Streptophyta > Magnoliopsida > Ranunculales > Papaveraceae > Papaver > Papaver somniferum. The sequence continues at coordinate 252,522,268 of NC_039364.1, forward strand.
CTGTTGGTGCAGCGATGTGAGCATGTTCTCTTCTTCGATTGATGTCCACGTCGGGAGAGGAGTACAGTGGAATCTGCCTGACGAGTCCTGCGAATTTTTCCTTGGTTCGAACATCTCCATACCACAGATTGGTGCATAAGGAGATAACGACGCGGGAATATGAATAACTTCTTCATTCAACGTGGTCTTTAGGCACTGGTGATATGTTGAAGGAATGATCATGTTATCGTGGAGCCACGGTCTCCCCAGTATCATGTGGTAGTCTGGCTCCTTTTCGATTACCTCGAACTTTACCTTCGACTGGATTGGTCCTACCGACAAATTCAGGTTGATGTATCCATACGTGCTGGTTAGGTTGCCTTCGAAATATGTCATCATGGTAGACTGTCGTATAATTTTGCTTGGCCGCACCTTGGTTATCCTGAGAGTTTTGAGAGTAATAAAATAGGGGGACGCCCCTGTGTCGACGAGGGCCCTTTTGAACTCCGAATCCTTGATGCGAGCAGTGACATGTAGGGCCCGGTTATGCCCTTCTTCTGCCATCATGTCGTCTTTAGTAAATGTAATATTGTTGACGGACATCTCTGATATTCTTGGAGTCTCCGAGTGTAAAGGAACCAAACACGCGTCTAGGACTATTTGATTAATAGAATCAAATGTTTCTGCTCGCTGGTCTTTTGAAAGGTGTAGAAGTTCACATAATTTTTCCACCAACGCGGCTGCCTCCTGGTCTACCGACTTCTGATTGGTGGTGAAGCTGTTAATTTGAGAGTGATCATCCGAGACGTCAGTCCCAAGTCTTGGAGTTTCCGGGATGGGCGAATCACTCAGATCCAATGTCATGCTGATAAGAAAGTTGAGTATGCTATTGATCGCTTCCTTCATCAGGTCCATGTTCCTTGCACGGATCGCCTGAACCCGTGCCAATTCGGCCAACCTTGGAATTTCTCCATCGGTTGCACCATTAGGTGTCGTGTTGGGAGAGGGAACATTGCCATTCTCCAGAGTCTGAGCGGAATTTGGGATCATGGACTCAGCTCTAAGACCGACCATCTTCTGAAAATTGGGATCGAAAAGTGAAATTGGGAATTGAAAATTGATATCGCAACCGAGAGATTAATTTCCCACTGTGGTCGCCAATTGTTTGTGGGTGAAAACTGTTTCTGCTGATTTTGGTAATTTCGGGTGTATGGATGAGAAACGAATCTAAACCCTAAACAATGCACTGCACGGGAGTACTTTTGGTTCGAGAGATCAATCTGTATAATCCTGGCCTAAACCAAGAAATGGATGTTCCATGCTTGCTCCGGTCACAAAGTGAAGGAGAAGGGTTGGTCTTAGGGAGGGAAGCGAAGAGAATGTTGAGACCAGAATAGTTGATTCTGAAGGTGTGGTTGTTTATGACTCGTATCTGAAAGTAGAACTGGCTAGTAGAATGGAAAGCTACCAGGTGATTTCTAGATACTGTGTTGTTGCCGACCAAAAACTTGTTGTTTGGTGGAAATAGGTGAGACCTGTTTATATAAGTCATAGTGAAACGTACCTTGGTCTCGTAGGAAGTGGAAACGATTGGGAGGTGGAATAAAAGAGTAACGTGTAACTGTCAGACGGTATACTTCCATGATGAGGGAAGTGAATTCGTGTAACCGCCAGTCATTACGATTCCATGATGAAGGAAATGAATTTTTTACACCGTTACTTTTCACCACCACCAATTATCCCACTTCATGACACTTTCTTGTAACGGGCGCATTGCACGCCGCACGTCGTAAAGCGCCAGACCAATACCCTGATGAGCATCCCCCAGTTTATGACATATTTTGATGTCTCGAGTGTTTTCGTGGAAAACATGTAGTACTTTGCTACGTGTGGGAAGTTAAAATCGAGAGGCTTGCCGCAGGTAAATAGCATGTGATGCTAGGCTCGTTTTGGCTAGTCGTCTAAAACTTTTCGCGAGCTTACCGGTTTGGTGGCGAACTTAGATGGCCGAGATCGCATCTTATGAATAAGGGTAGCCGTTGATTGTGGCTACCTTGTGTTGGCGCCTGACAATGGCATAGTGGCATTGCGACATGACTTGTGCATGTCAGTGGCACGATGGTGCAAGTGGCGCCTGGCGTAGCCATGGTCGCTGGGTTTAGGCGGTTGGTCGCCTAAGAGTTGACACAAGTCCATCAGTTCGGTGGCGAACTTGGATGGCTGAGATTACATCTCATGAAGAAGGGATGGCCATTGATTATGGCCACATCTTGTTGTATAGCGAAGTGACGTCAGCCACATGCTAATGACATGCCAGTGGCTTAGCCATGGCATAACGGCATGCTAGTAGCCGCGGTATAGCGGTATGCCAGTGATGTTGCGGCATGGCCAAAGTTAGGGTTTGGCGTCGTGGAAGAATTCGTCGTGGAAGAATTAGGGCTTGGCGTGGCCAAGGCTCCGTGGAAGAATAAGGGTTTGGCGTGGCTAAAACTTGGCGTCGTGGGAGAATTAGGGTTTGGCGTGGCCAAAACTTGGCGCCGTGGAGTCGAACCCACATGTGGCGTGGCAACATTGGCCATGTTGCCACGCCAATCCCTTTGCTCTGGGGAACGTTATTTGGCTTTGGTAGCAATTTGCCCAAATTAGGGTTTGACATGTCGAAACCTAATTAGTGCACGTGGCATGCGGCTGCGGCATGGCGCTACTTTTGTGAAAATGGCGCCATGGCTATGCCAAAGGAACTATGGCAAGGTCATAGTGTGGAAACAGCCACAGGAGTAGGAATTGCCGTGGGTGGCAGGTTGCAACGAAGTGGCATGTTCGCGAGGTAGCATGTTGCGAAGTTGGCATGTTGCAAAGTTGGCATGTTGCGAAGTTGCCGCGGTAGAGTGGCATGTTGGTACGCTACTGCGGTAGAGTGGCATGTTGGCATGCCGACCAATATGTTGTTGTGGTAGGGCGCGTTTGGCTTGTCAGTTTAGCATGGTAGCGCGGCAGGGTGTGTTTGTACTTTAATGTATGGTGGCAAGTTTAGAGCAACTTGATTGGCCACAAAAGGGGGCCGTCCAAACATAAGGCGCGACCACACTTCTGGTGAGAGGGTGGCGACTTTAGGGCGACCTGGTTGGTCAATGGGAAGTGGGGCCGGCAAGCTAGGGCGTGGCCACAGTTCCAGTGCGTTGTGGCGGATTTTAAAGCGACCTGATTGGTCGAGGTAAATAGGGCCGGTTTAGGATGGGGCGTGGCCAGTGGCGCCATCTGGCTTAAGACATGGCCACACCTCTCTTTGTTGTTGCGGCTCTCTGTTTTTCTTATTCTGGGCGAGGTTGCACCTGCCAATCCATGGCATATTAATTGTTTAGTTTGCTTAGGCTTGATTTTGACAAGCAAGGTCTGGTATATTGCGCGAGACGCGAAACCCTAACTTCTGCAAGTTAGTCAGGACGATTTATTGAATTCTATGTGTTGACACAGAGCTCTTTTAAGTTTATTACCAGAGAGCAACATGCTTTTCTGATTGAATACCTTATGCAAAGATCTTATCCTTGATATTTGGAGATTCATGCTACTCTGCTGCGAGTGAACACAAATCGTCATGCCATATCAACATTAAGAGTTCAGTCGGAGAACATAGCATAGAAGGCATTCAGAAGAACTTATATTAAGTGAATATAAGCGAGGCCCCGAAATTTACAGAACATCTGGGATGGTTGCTACATTCGTCAGTCTGGATAAATTTCATGTAAGTATATTGAGCGACTTAATAAATTTGACAGTGGAGAGGTTAGCACACGTGGCTCTGTTTCCTTGCAGAGTGACGTCACATCAGATGCAAGGTTTTACGATTTTAAGCCTAAGCTAAAAACCACCATCAACACCACCAAAAAAAATTTCTCCAATTGTTGGAACTTATGAAATTCAAATGTATCAGATATTAAGTTTTGAGACTAAACCTAAGTATTTTAGGAGGTTAGAATCGACACATTTGCCTAAGATTGACCACCACTTTCATCGTGGTCAATTGTGTGAGTCAAAACTGATTGATTTTAAGGATCCGCAGTTATTTAGGTTATTATTATGTGCTTATAAGTTTTTACTTGAGTTTTTCCATACTCTAATACCTGAATCAGATCTTAGCTACGAGGAAATGCAGTCCATGAAAATATTTTATCTAGACCCAGTTATAGAACCTGAACCTGAACCACAGCTAGATGTAGTTGTCTTAAACAGGAAACTAGACAAGGGTGTGCTTTATTTGTTAATTTTCTTGGCATGTTGTAGATTCCTTTTACTTGTGATAGCCTATTTGGTTTTGGTGATCCGCAGTTATTCCGGCTATTACTTTATGATTCTATAAGGTGACTAATCCTTTCTTAGTCTGGCAGAAGACTTTAAACTTAGCACTTCTTGGGAGGTAACCCATGCTCATGCAACACAGTAATATCTTTCCTTAACTCTTTTCTTCAAGTGGTAACAGTTTCTCCTTGTTCATGCTTTTAATTTCATCTTTATAACATTGAGGACAATGTTAGATTTAAGTTTGGGGGTATGGGAGAAACTTCTTAGTTGCAGTATAAATAAATAAACTCCAGATCCTAGAAATTTATGCCTATTAAGGATAGCACCAACCAATCTAAGTGGATGGAAGCATCTTAGTTGTAGGAGTTGAGGAACCAATCTGATTGGATGGAAACATCCAAATAGAGTCTATTCATAAAAGCACAGAGCTCCGGTGTTAGAAATAACATGGTAGTTTCGCCATATCTCATTGAGTCCTTTTCACCTTCTATTTTTATTTTCTTTTAAATATGTTTCTCTAAGTGATTTGGTTGGTCACACGAATCAATTTGTTACCACTGCTAGGGTGAAATAGAGTGATTGAGTTACCCATGGAAAAAAAAAAAGACTAGACCAACCGAAATAAATTCAATAAAGTCGACCACTGGTCCCCTTGTATATGCCAGTTGTGTTGACCTAGAGTTAGGATTATCGACCGCTAGTCCCCTTGTATATGCCAGTTGTGTTGATATTAGTCAGACCGGTATCTCACTCCATTAGGATATGTTCATCATGGCAGAATCCTTCAGACAAATATGGGAAACATCGTTCACCTTAGTCAACATCAGAACCATCTACATTTTTCTCTATATCCATCTTCTTAACCTATCCATGTGATTTGTTGACTCCGGATATTGTTGTCCATAGTGCGACTATCTGAGTAGAGCTTTGTCACTTATATATGAATTTTAGTATGCTTGAGTGCAAAATCGTGTACAACAATTGGAATTTCGCATCAGAGTACTTCCTCCTGTACTCAATGAGAGTATGCCAACCAAGGAGATTCTTTAGTGACTTCCGAGGTTCTACGTAGATATCTAGGGTCTGGAGTAAAGTTTTTGTGGGTACACCTATGGTAAACCCTCCCTAGACTATAATTCGGCCACTAGGGCCACCTAGGGGTTCAAAGGCTTGTTGCACACGCTAAGTGCAATCGCGATGCCTGCGACAGTGAGTTAGGATTTTATTTTATAGATTAGACTTGCTCGAGGACTAGCAAAGAATAAGTTTGGGGGTATTTGATACACATATTTTTGTCTACATTGTCCTCAATTTTCTGTATTGTTGGTACTCGATTTTATACTTATTATGACGTTTTGTGTGTTTGTAGGGAAATAAATTTTTTTGGAAAATTCGGCTCGAAAAGTTGTTAAAGGCACCCCCATAGGAATTTTCTAAACGGACCCCCTTTTTGGATAAGGGGTACCTCAATTACTAAGGGACACTTCAATTGGTAAGGGGCACCTTCTTTACTATTTGCATCCCAGGGCGTCAACTGCTAACTGCACCCCATCACTGGATAACGGGCAACCATCACAATTTTCGTTTGAATTCAGAAAAGTGGCGGCGAAATTGGTTTTGAACTGTTAGAATTAGGGTTGAGAATTTGAAGGAGTTTTAAGGAGATTCAATGGCTGAAGTTGATTGGGTTTGTTCCTCTGAGTGTAACAGACATGGTATAGTCGTTCGGTTCAGCTAGATTTGACTGGAGAATCAGTTAGAAGTGAAATAGGGAAGTTAACCTTAACCTTCTCATGCGAAGCTTTCTGACAAGATTTCAGGAGAGTTTCTTTTGGACTTTCTCTCGAATTTCGATTGATATGGGCCCGTTTTATCCAAACAAGGAGGATAATGTGATTTGATTCGACAAAATAGAGTTGGTTACGTGGATTTGGGTGAATCAGAGCACGAGAATATCTCGGGTTGTCTTTCTTCTTTCCCGTGTATAACTGGAGGATGGCGTGTGATCGGAGAGAGTTTAACTCAATCTTTGGCGTGATAGTAACATGTTTGGAAAGTTTCAGCTGCCACAAACGCATGAGAAAGAAGAATAAAATATTATTTCCTTACCAGTGCAGAGGAGAATAATAACGAGTAATGGAGGATTATGTGCAGTTATTACGAGTTGTTTTTGGTAGGCTTAGAATCCCACAATATTAAACTGCAAGTGCACAACGTATGTTGTATACAAAGCAAATACAGGTCGATCCCACAGAGACTAGGGCGATGTAAAGTTGAATTCTAAGTCTTTCTAAACTGATTTTGAACAAAGAGTAACCAAGAGGGGGGGGGGGGGTTGCGTCGATGCGATAAAGTTTATGAATGACTATGCTTAAACAAACAAGATTAACAAACACAAAGATAAATAAAGGTACCAGGAAGTTGAATCCACCTCCTAACCTATGCTAAGTCAATTCAGTTCCGATACTAATCTTGTCCCTTGTAATGGACACCAGTCAAGATGCAAGTCTGCCGTTTATCCAGGGTAATCTTAATTAGACGGCCTAATATCAACTAACGTAACTAATTCCTAGCATAATCTGTCTTCTTACAGCACAACTCATCACAGATTAGCTTGGTCTCTTAAGCATGAGTTGAAGCACAACATAGAGTTATTCTAACTACCTAGGTTGCATGACAAACAAGGTGAAAGCAATATGTGTGACACAATGATTAAACCATTCATATATATCATGAAGTAAAAAGAGAAACCAAAGTTTACAGCAAGCAACTAACTACAGGTACAGACAACACGAGCCAAAGATGATATAAAATAATGATGCAGTTTATGCGAGTGACTGAAATTTAAAATAACATCTACGGCTATAAGTATATGAACAAATGGATTAACTAAACTACCCTACAACAGCAAAGTTACAGATGCAAGTGAACTACAAACTGAAAAACAACAGGAGCCCTAATATGCTAAACGAGATATAGGAATGAGATTATTTTATTAAGATTACGATGCTGGTATGAGAATGCATATATGAACAGAATGCAAAAAGGGTTGAAGTTTAAAAGTGTTGTGATTAAACAACAGTTAAACAAGCAGATCGAAGAAATGAAGGGATAAATGGTGATGAACACCTTCTGAATCGAAGATTCAGACCAAGATCTGTGCAAATATGCGCATCCAAATGGTTGTTGTTTTCATTAATTTTCAAATAAAAAAAAAATTAGGGTTCTCTTACAACATAAATACCCAACGATTAACCCTACTCGGCCAGCAATAGATGAGCAACACGTGTCTCAAATCCAACGGGCATAGCTACACCAATAACTAACGACAGAAAATGAATGAAGGCACCTAACTAAGTACTGAGAGCAACCAAGGTGCCCAAAGTTACTTGTCACACTGTGACATTGCCTCCCCTAGAACATGATCCTTGTCCTCAAGGATAAACTTTGGGTAACGAGCCTTTATGTGAGACAGATCCTCCCATGTAGCGTTCTCATGTGACGAATTAGTCCACTGTAAAAGTATTTGTCTCACTAATATGCGTCCTTGGAGAATGGTTCTGGTGCGAAGAATTTTCTCAGGCAGCATCATAATTTGACCTTCATGATCAACCACTGGTAAGTCTGGAAATGGATTGTGTTTGAGGCCAATGTGCTTTTTCAACCGGGATACATGAAAAACTAGGTGGATACGCGCATGAGAGGCATCTGCAACTTGTAAGCCACATTACCAATTTTCTGTATAACTGGGAAGGGACCATAGAACTTAGAAGAGAGTTTGAAGTTCTTTCTGAGAGACACAGATGCTTGCCAATAGGGTTGTAGCTTAAGATACACCAAATCCCCCACCTCAAAGCTTCTATCTTTGCGTGACTTGTCAGCATAGAGCTTCATTCTCTCTTGAGCTAAGTGAAGTGATTCTTTGAGAATATCAAGTAAAGAATCTCTGTCATTTAAATAAGTTTCAACAACATCTACTGAAGTTGTAGCAGTGGTAGGGAATGCTAAGTGGGGAGGGACATGCCCATAGAGTGCTTGGAAGGGGGACATTTTCAGACTAGTATGAAAGCTTGTATTATACCACCATTCTGCTAGAGCTAACCATTGGATCCATTTGCTGGGTTTATGTCTAGTGAGACATCTCAAGTAAGTTACCAAGCATGCATTGACTCTCTCAGTTTGTCCATCTGTTTGAGGATGATATGCAGTGCTTAAGTTCATATTTGTACCCAAAGCTTTAAAATGATCCTGCCAAAAATTGCTGGTGAAGACCTTGTCTCTATCTGACACTATGTAGGAAGGCAAGCCATGCAATTTGAACACTTGAGAAAGAAATGCATGAGCAACTGAGGCAGCTTTGTATGGATGTGACAGAGCTAAAAAATGAGCAAATTTAGTCAGCCTGTCTACAATGACAAGTATGACACTCTTCTTGTTGCTGACAGGTAAGCCCTCTATGAAGTCCATGGTGATATGCTGCCATGGTTGATCAGGTATAGGAAGAGGCTGGAGAAGACCTGCAGAATTGGTGGTATCACCTTTGTTTCTTTGGCAGATATCACAGTGAGAGACAAACATCACTATGTCTTTGTGCATACCCTTCCAGTAAAAATGACTTCTAGCCCTCACAGAAGTTGCTTGAATGCCAGAATGGCCACCAATGGCAGAAGCATGTAGAGAAGTAAAGAGTGTGTGTCTTGTGTTGCTTCATGTACCAATGTATAACTTGTGCTTGTATGCTAAAATACCATTCTCATAAGTATAATTAGGAATGCTAAGAGGGTTGAGGAGAAGTGCAGAGATAAGTTGGTTGGATTGAGGGTCATTGATATAGCTATCTGTGACATCTTGAACCCAATTTGGTGTAGAGATTGACAAGGAATTGCAAGTAACAGTCTCTATTGGCCTTCTTGAAAGAGTATCAGCCACCATGTTCTCACTTCCTTTCTTGTACTGAATGTCATAGTTGGAACCCAATAATTTGATCAACCATTTTTGCTGGAATGATGTTGTAAGCTTTTGCTCTAGGAAGTATTTGAGGCTTTGATGGTCAGTTCTAATGGTGAATCTTGTCCTTTGTAAGTAATGCATCCATCTCGGAACAGCCATAACTATGGCCAAAAACTCCTTTTCATAAGTTGAGAGAGATGTTGCTCTTGGACCCAAGGGCTTACTATAATAAGCAATAGGTATGCCTTCTTGAATTAGAACTGCACCAATGCAAGAGTCACTAGAATCACTTTCAACTACAAAAGGTTTTGTAAAGTCAGGGAGAGCCATGACAGGAGTGTTGCACATAGCAGTCTTGAGATGTTCAAAAGCAGTAGTAGCAGCTGAGCTCCAATGGAATACATTCTTCTTAAACAATGCAGTGAGAAGTTTGTTGATTGAGCTGTAACCCTTAACAAATTTCCTATAATAGCCTGTGAGGCCAAGGAATCCTCTAAGTTCCTTGATATTTTTAGGAAGTCGCCAATTTTTCATGCACTCAATCTTGGAAGGATCAGCACTAACTCCATCAGCTGTGATGATGTGACCCAGATATTCCAATGAGGATTGCCCAAAACTGCATTTAGACATCTTAGCAAATAGTTGATGTTGTCTGAGTAAGGAGAATACAATCTTTAGATGTTCTAAATGTTCAGTCATGCTAGAGCTGTAAATCAGTATATCATCAAAGAAGACCAACACAAATTTCCTCAAATATGGTTGGAAAATCTCATTCATTAAAGCTTGGAAAGTGGCAGGTGCATTGGTTAGACCAAATGGCATGACTTTAAACTCGTAATGACCTTGATGAGTTCTAAATGTTGTTCTGAAGATATCCAAATCATGGATTCTGATTTGGTGATAACCAGCTCTTAGATCAATCTTGGAAAAAATTGCATAGCCACATAACTCATCTAACAGTTCATCCACAATAGGAATGGGAAATTTATATTTAATGGTGATGTTGTTTAATTTCGTATAATTAACACAAAATCTCCATGAGTTATCTTTCTTCTTAACAAGAATAGTGGGAGATGCAAAAGGGATGTGACTTGGATGAATAATGCCAGAATGGAGCATTTCCTTGACAATATGTTCAACTGCATCTTTTGAATATAAGGGCATTTGTAGGCTCTGAGGTTAACAGGTGTAGAATTAGGCTGAAGAGGGATTTTATGATCCAAACTTCTCTTTGGTGGTAGCTGAGTAGGTTCATGAAATATATCTTGAAATCTAGTCAGCAATGGTAGTAATATTGGAGGAGTGGTGGGTGTGGGGTGAGAAGAAATAGAAAATAATTGTCCCACCATGCCATGAGAAGAAGTAGAATTTTTTTTTCTAGCTGCTGAACTACTCATCTGAAGTAAAGTAGGCTTAGGAGAAATACCTTTTAAGGTAATCTGCTTCTTGTGATGTGTGAAATAAACATTGAGCTTAGAAAAATTGAAAAGAACATCACCCAAAGTCTTGAGCCAATCTGCACCAAGGATAATTTCACAACCACCTAGAGGTAAAATCCTTAGGTTGTCCAAAAAGTGGTGGCCCTGCATGCTCCATTGCAGGTTTGAGCAAATGCTAGTACCGACTGTCTTCTCTCCATTGGCTACAGTGACCAACATTGGTTTAGTTGGTTCAATGCAGCATTCCAAGGAAGTAGCTAAGGCACTATCAATAAAACTTGTTGTGCTTCCAGTGTCAATGAGGATAGATACTTTTTGGTTGTGAAGAATACCAGGAATTCTAATTGTCTCATCAGTTGCATTTCCTGTGAGAGCATGAAGTGAAATCTCAACCTCAGAGTGTACTGGAGATTCTTGAGCTTCTCCAAATATGTCTTCCTCTTCCTCGGTGTCATGAGTCTCAACATTATCCATATGAAGCATGTAAACTTTTTGTTTCCCTTTACAGAAATGCCCTGGTTTGTAAACAGCATCACAATTATAGCATAACCCTTGAGCTCTTCTTTTGTCCATATCCTCCTGAGAAAGTCTTTTCATAATTGGGTTTGGAGGGTTGGCCTTTGGTGGAGGGGTGAAGAAGGATTTTGGGGTTGTAGGTAGAGACTTAGGTGAAGTAAGAATTGGTTTAGGTGACAATGGTGCAGAAGAGTATTGTGTGTTGGAGGTAAAATTAGCTGAGAAAGATTTATTGAATGACTTAAAAGCTGTATGGGCCAATTAAGTTTTTGCTCTTGTAATTTGGCCAAATTGAAAGCATCAGCCAAAGTTTGGGGATGAAACACGGATACAGACTTGCTTATTTCATCTTTGAGGCCACTAACAAATCTCATAACAAAATATGCTTCAGTAAGAGATGGGTTCATATCAAGCATTAATGCCTTGAGAGATTCACAATCTTCATAATAGTCATCCACTGTGGTGGTTTGAACTAGTTTATTGAAACTGCCCACAAAATTTTCATCCACAGGATTTTCAAATCTAGCACATATGCTTTTAGCTAAATCAATCCAAGTAATTCTATTTCTATTAACTTGGAAATTTAAAAACCACTTTTCAGCCTTACCCTCAAGGTAGATTGCAGCGATATCCACCTTTTTGTGTTCTTCAATATTGAAAACCGGGGGTACAACAACCACACCCAATATTTCGCTTAGTAATCTGTATGGACAAACTCCAATATACTTTTAAGAGAATCAACAAGACTCAATCTATAAAGAGTATATCAAAGAGTTATATCTCTCTTTCTTGATTCAATTCTTTATCAAGCAAATAGAAATCTGCGAGTCTAATTGAATACAAGAGAAATCACTTGAACGGTACCAAAGACAATGTTCAAGGATCAATCAATTTCAATCAAAAACCAAACGTTGGATTTCCAATTGATTGATTCAAACGCACAACCTGTGATATTTCAATTATATAACAAAATATAATGCGGAATAGAAATAACACAGACACCAGAATTTTGTTAATGAGGAAACCGCAAATGCATAAAACCCCCGGGACCTAGTCCAGATTGAACACCACACTGTATTAAGCTGCTACAGACACTATCCTACTGCAAACTAACTTCGGCCTGGACTGTAATTGAACCCCAATCAATCTCACACTGATTCAAGGTACAGTTGCGCTCCTTAAGTCTCTGATCCCAACAGGATACTACGCACTTGATTCCCTTAGCTGATCTCACCCACAACTAAGAGTTGCTATGACCCAAAGTCGAAGACTTTAACAAACAAATCCGTATTACACAGAAAAGTCTACATAATAAATAAATCTGTCTCCCACAGAAATACCTACGAGTTTTGTTCCGTGTTTTGATAAATCAAGGTGAACATGAACCAATTGATAACCGGGACTTATATTCCCGAAGAACAACCTAGTATTATCAATAACCTCACAATAATCTTAATCGACGCGGCGAAAGAAGATATTGTGGAATCACAAACGATGAGACGAAGTGTTTGTGATTACTTTTCTATCTTGCCTATCGGAGATATAAATCTCAAGACAATCGTTACGATTGTACTCAAAACGATAGAATATGCAAGATTAGATCACACAACTACGAGAAAGTAGTATCGGTCTGGCTTCACAATCCCAATGAAGTCTTTAAGTCGTTAACCTGGTTTACAAGAAGAAACCTAAGGTTAAAGGAGAATCGACTCTAGCTAATACAACTAGTATCACACGGAAGGTGTGGGGATTAGGTTTCCCAGTTGCTAGAGTTCTCCTTTATATAGTCTTTCAAATCAGGGTTTGCAATCAATGTTAGCTTGGTAACAAAGTATTCAATATTCACCATTAGATGAAAACCTGATTAAATTCAAGCTAATATCTTTCAACCGTTGGATCGAAAACTTAGCTTGTTACACACAAATGAAATGTACTATTTTGGGTTTATGTAACCGTACCCAAACATGAACATTTGTTGGTTCAACAATAGTTAACCAAATGGTTAGCCATATGAACACTTTCATATAAACCATGTTCTTCTTCACCATAACTAGTTCAAATGACTCAAATGAACTAGTTAGAGAGTTGTTCAATTGCAAGGAAGTCTTATGTAACTACACAAGACACAATCGAAGCAAAAACGATTTGATTCACTCGAATCGGTTCATGAACTATATAGCCACGGTTTGCATTTAGCATTCCTTAGTTAATATAAATAAGCACAAACAATCGTCTTTAGATATAACCAACTTAAGTTCGCAGACTTAGTTCGTGGACTTAAGTTCCCGGAAGGAGTTCTCAAACTCCAGCGGATATTCTCGGGACGAGAACTTCCGCCAGTTCGAGGACTGGGTTCACGGCTCTTGTTCCGGTTCTCTTAATCAACAAAGTTCGCAAACTTTGGTTCAAGGAAAAAAAGACTTATACATATATGTGTTGCCACACAATGCTTATATCCATCATTGGTTATATGATCTAAACTCTCATTTCAATCATCGAAACATTCTTAGAGGACGTTATTATATAGTTGTTAATCACAAACTATTTTTCGTCAAAGCAATTTTCAAGTGATTGAAACATATCATGAATTTCGTCACTAGGTAAAGATGAACTTGGCCAAAGCAAAAGCTTACCAACACATATTTCGAGAAATAGATAGGCGAGATAAACTCGGCTCGAAATAGCAAATGTGTATAATCAAAGTCTATATAGCAAAACAACTTTTGTCTTAAAATAGGAGATAAAGTAGATAGAATTTTGAGTGATAGATAAGTTCAAGTCTCCACATACCTTTTAGTCGATGAAGATCCACCAGTTCCTTGAGTAGTCCTTAGTCTTGTATGATGATTGCCATAGAGTTCTTGAGCTCAACTTCACTTTCTATCCTAGTCCAAAACTTAGCTATAGTAGACTAGAAATCAAGACTTATAGTTTTGATCACTAACATTGTCAAACATGCTTGAGATATCAACGCATGCGAGTTCGACCGAGAAATGCTCTAACAAATGTCATGTAGTTGAAAGTATCTATCAACTTCTTGGATCCAACTGCGAGGATTTGCACCATCAAATCTAGGAAAATCGATCTTAGGAATTCGATGGGAAGGGATGTGTTGACGATGATGAGCAAAACCCTGCTCCTCCGTATCATGAATCTGGGATCCAATGGGATCTTCAGTATGAGTTTGATGATGATTTTTGTAAGGTCGGCTGAATAATCTCACTAGATTTTGATTGTTCTCTTATAATGTACTGTTGAGGTTGGTTGCTAGAGTATCAAACTTAGTAGAGAGTTCAAATGATAAGGTATTGAAATCTGCTTGAAGTTTAGATTGAGAAGCTTTCAATTGGGTTACTTCTTCTTCAACTGCTTTAAGGGTCATTGTAAAAAAACATTGGTGGATTCGAACGGCTCTGAATACCAATTGTTGTGATTAGACAACAATTAAACAAGTAGATCGAAGAAATGAGGGAATAAATGGTGATGAACACCATCTGAATCGAAGATTCAGACCAAGATCTGTGCAAATATGCGCAGCCAAATGGTTGTTGTTTTCATTAATTTTCAGATAAAAAACGATTTAGGGTTCTCTTACAGCATAAATACCCAATGAATAACCCTACTCGGCCAACAATGGATGAGCAACACGTGTCTCAAATCCAACGGGCACAACTACACCAATAACTAACAACAAAAAATGAATGAAGGCACCTAACTAAGTACTAAGAGCGACCAAGGTGCCCAAAGTTACTTGTCACACTGTGACAAAAAGCTAAAGCTACTACTACAACTAAGATTTTACAGGGCTAAGATACAGTTACAGATTTCTAACCTAATTAGCACAGTTCAACAACATATTTTTACAAAGGATCAACTTAAACAACTAAAAAGGGACTTATAAAAAACTGACAAGCTACAACATACAATGGCCGAAAGTTTTAACTAAGCAAGATATATGATGATGCAGGTGACTTAAGTGACAGAAAATTAGCAACTACAGAAAATAATAAAGAGATGAGACGAAAATTCTACACACAGATGGTTGAAATAACTAAGTAAAACTAATGTCAGACAAACTATAATCTAAAACTGAAACAAATATGTACAGAAAGTGGATGACTGAGATTAAGAGTTACAGCTAACACTAAGATGCAGGCTAGAATTACAGACAAGCTATGTGAAAAACAACTGAAAAAAATTAGAAAATCTAAACACATATATACATGAATAAATCTTGAACCAATAAAGATACACTACAGATTCAGCTACACCGCTACCGAGTCCCCGGCAGCGGTGCCAAAAACTTGGTAGGCTTAGAATCCTACAATATTAAACTGCAAGTAAACAACATCTGTTATAGACAAAGCAAATACATGTCGATCCCACAGAGACTAGGGAGATGTAAAGTTGAATTTTAAGTCTTTCTAAACGGATTTCGAACAAAGAGTAACCAGGGGGGTCTGCGTCGATACGACAAAGGTTATGAATGACTATGCTTAAACATACAAGATTAAGAAACACAAAGATAAATAAAGGTACCAGGGCAGTTGAATCCACCTTCTAACCTATGCTAAGTCAATTCAGTTCTGATACTAATCTTGTCCCTTGTAATGGACACTAGTCAAGATGCAAGTCTGCTGTTTATCCATGGTAATCTTAATTAGATGGCGTAATATCAACTAAGGTAACTAATCCCTAGAATAAGTTGTCTTCTTACAGCACAACTCATCACAGATTAGCTTGGTCTCTTAAGCATGAGTTGAAGCACAACATAGAGGTATTCTAACTACCTAGGTTGCATGACAAACAAGGTGAAAGCAATATGTGTGACACAATGATTAAACCATTCATATATCATTTAAGCACAACAAGAACAATACTCAAAACATGAATAAAACTAGTTGTAGATTAAGGGTTTCATCTAAACCCTAGTTTATGTATTAAAACATGGAGAAAACTGAAATTAAACCTGATATTATTACTACAGTTTGGAGCACTGGCTACTCCGGGAATGCTTTTTACATCATAAACCCATCTCTATTTATACAAGATTTCCCCCAATTATCAATAGACAACCATAAAATTAGGTATAATAATTCTGAAACTTACTAGTTGCCTAATCAAAATTTAACCACTTCATCTTGACCACTCACTGTCTTCGGTATGGTGCCTCTCTTCACTTTACAGATTGATGTAATGTTTCATGCATTTTTCTTGCTGCAATCAGTATACCTAGGGCTACCTTCACTAGGCAGGTGAAGTAATAAAGAACAATTACAATAAATGAGAGAATTGAATAGGTAGAGATGGGTGGTTTTGGTGGTAAAAAAAGAAGTACATGACGGAGAGGTAGAGATGGGTGGTGGTTAAAGTACACATAGGTAGGAAAGGAGAAGATGAAAATGGAGTTAGGATTTTGGTCGATAGGATGAAATTGGGGAGAAATGAGGTGATTCAGTGTGGCACGCTTGCATCAAATGTTGGTGTATCGGGTTATGAAAATGCTTCAAGCCTTGGGTTTGTTTGACAATTCTTCTATCAAGCACACTTTCTCTTTTAAGCAAATATATCCAACCAAGCCCACTGTGTTCTTCTATACTTCTCACAGCTTTTCCGCGGTGCCTTTGCGAACGCTTGCATCAAATGTTGATGTATCGGGTTATGAAAATGGGTCAAGCTTTGGGTTTGTTTGACAATTCTTCTATCAAGACCACTTTCTCTTTTAAGCAAATATCTCCAACCAAGCCCACTGTGTTCTTCTATATTTCTCACAGCCTTTCCGTGGTGCCCTTGCTTTCTGCCTCTAGCCACAAATTCTTTGTTCCTTTATCTTCTCAAGACATCCAAGCTTTAGTTACTACTTAAAAACACAAAACAAACTAGTAAAATCGTTTATTCTTGAAAGCACTGAAAATACAGAATTTGGGATAAAATGGAGAATTTAAGCACAAAAGATGAGATAAATGCCAGTATAACGATAAAGAATTATGCACTAGTTGACACTCATCAGCTGTTGAGTATATATAGGCTGCTGGGATGTCTTAGGAGGACATGGAGAGTTAGGGGACGAAATTGGGTAAGAAACCAGAGTTGCAGAGCTTGTCTCTGCTGCTTCTATTGAAGGAGAGAACGGAGAACATAAGACCCTTAAAGGCAGTCGTTGTGCTACAATGACTGTGACACTTTCTTTCTATCGTTCACTGTAACAGTTATTTGTAACAATTATAAGTGTTACAAAATCCGGTTTTATTGTTTTTCTCCCATTTCATTATTGTGAACACCCTTTGAGAAATAAAGATGAATTTCGAGCGTGTCTACAATATGAGGAGCTGAAACCCAAACATTGGGACAACGGAGGAAGCAACTTTTCATGATTGTGGTAAATTAATTAATTCTCTATGGACTTTTTGCATAGATTTAATTGATTTATGATTTCTATTAATTACTTGTTATTTTGTCTGATGTCGCATGCTTAGTTTCAATCACTTTTGATGCGTCATGCTTACAACTTACAACTAATGTTTTATGAAATCTATTTTTGACACAGAATTAGAGTCACAACTTCTTTTGTTTGAGATATATTATCTAGAGTTAATGACTGAACCACAAGAATATGAAAAGTAGTGAAATCCTGCGTCCTAGTGTCTCTTCATCCTGTGATCATTTTTATATATATATATTTTCTTATTTTTAGTATTTTTTTTATATTTAAGCCAAAAATCAATCTCAACAAAGTCCGAGTGAACAACAACCTTATTTACCACTATCTAAAATTCGACCAACATTCCCTTTAGCCAAGTTCATCTTTTATTCTTGACGAAAGTCAAAAGATGATCATGTGAAAATCGCCTGGTAACATCTTATATGATTTGTGTGAGACAATTATTTGATGTAGACTCGGAATGTTTCGTATTAATCGTTTGATCACTTGAAAATTGCTTTGAAGTTAATAGTTTGTGTGAGACAGCTATTCTCGTCTTTTAAGAATGTTTCAATGATTAAAATGGGAGTTTAGAACGATTGACCATTGATTGGATATAACACAGTATGCGTACTTGTATGCTAACTGTTCCAAGTATATTCCAAGCCCGGGATTTAGTATGCATACCCGTATGCATACTGATTCAACAGTTGAAGTCCAAGAACTATAATATGTGTACCCGTATGCGTACTGATTTCAACTAAGTTCGGTCATGCGTACTGATTTCAACTAAGTTCGGTCATGAATGACAGTATGCTTACCCGTTTGCATACTGGCGAACAAGACCAGGTCCGGAAACTTAGGTATGCGTACCTGTTTGCGCACCTGAAGGTTAAGTTCTAAAATCGGTTAAGTATGTTTACATACTCATGAACAAATACACTTATATAATAAGGAATGCAATCTTTGCAAACCGTGGCTATAATGTTCATGAATTGATTCGAGTGAATCATAACCGATTTTGCTTCAATTGTGTCTTGCATACTTCTATGAGACACAAATGTTGTGAATCTACCAAGACTTTAAGGTTCCACCTAATGACCTTCAGGTTCTTATATCATCGAAAAAAGATAACTCGAATAGAAACAAATAGTAATTTGCTCTACCCGAAAGATAAGACATATAAATTTCTGAGTGTAACTAAAAGTACCATTACATAAAGATTGATATTATGTTCTAAATATAAAGCCCTGTTGAGAAATGTCACAGGGATTTCATAACATTCAATGTATCCGAAAATCACACTAAATCTAAGAAGTTTATAGACACACTCAACACAAAATAGTAATCAAACAAAGATGAAATGGATTAAGCATTTAAAAAGACTTATTGATGATAACTTAAGAACATTGAACCCATTAAGTGTCCCCTCTTATCTTGGCAAAGAGAGGTTTAGCGTCTCATTGTTGTGTAGATAGCCATTAGATATTTCTATTGAAAAACACCAAAACAACAAATAAGAAAAACTAACAGCAAGACCTAGCTAGAAAACCAAAGAATAAAAAGAGGAAAAAGTGGTATTCTAGCGTACCCTTCTTGGTTGATTAAGCTCATCCTTTATACATCAACAACTTGACTTCTTCTCTAACTACTTGATTCAAACACTTCCTGGATTAGGGGAAAGCACTCCATATAGCTGTAACGTCTTCCACATATTTCTGCTCACACCAGCTGAAATCGGTTGTTGAGCCTTAATTACGGCCTCATTCCATTCCATGTAACCCATCAACATCCAACAGACAAACCACAACTTGCTTCTTAGCCGAGATACAAGAGCTGCAATCTGAATTCACTCGTCTCCCACTGGTTGCACCATCTAAACCAACACACCAGCATAGTTGAAGCACAAACAATAAAATTTCATATTAACAAACCCCAATCCATCTGTTGTTGTTGTTGTTGTTGTACAATCGAATTGATTCAAACTCTGTCCATGGGATAAACCCCCAATCTCAAATCTTATTTCAAAAGCAGAAACCCATCATTACTCAATTCAATCACCATTCATGCCTTTGCTGCCAGTATTAAGATCCAATTTCAGATATATAAAATCTCCAAATTAAACTCAGCTTCATTCACTTCCAAGATCTGTACAGCCACCGTTTCACGGCTGAAAACTGCCCAGATGCCATCATCACCAGCACCATTTCAATTGAGCTCTTAACCCTTCTAGTTCTCGGCCATGACAGCAAAAATCATCTCCTTGTACGACTGAAACATCACCCATACAACATCCATCTACTCAAGATCAGGTTACAGACCAAACCCATTCAAGGTACCAGACAACACCACAACTGACTGTACTTTTCTTCCTCCATTAAGACCCAAACTTGAATCACAAAACCCCCAAATTTCAGTTCCATTGTTGACCTAATTTCACGATCTGGTACCGTTGTTGTTGTACTTGTCCACAATTAAGATATTCAATTCAAACCCAACATACGAATCCTATAAATTGATCCATGCCAAACCTCCAAATTCCATTTGTTGCTGATGTTGAAATCATGAATGAATTCACCTCATGGCCCATCCATTCTTCAGTTGTTTGAACGCCCAAAACATTGAATCTGACAGCACCTTCAAGAACTGACTTTGCTGATTTCGCGAGAAGAAACTGAATTCCAACGCCACTCTTTGCCGTCTCTATTTCCGTTATCCACCGTCGGTAATGTTGGTGCTCAACACCACCAGCTCGATTGAGAAATTTTGTGAAGTAGAGAAAATGCTGTTGAGGTTTTAGAATATACCGCCATAAAGGATGTGGTAATAGAGTAAGCCACGTCTTTGATTCTCTAGACCCACTAGTGCATCTCACACGTTTGGCAAAGAAGACTTCTCTCCCTAAAATCAGCAGTTCTGGCCACCAGATTGCTCAAGTGATGAGGCAACATGAGCTGTTGACTTGCCAGCAAATTCATGTGTCTTCCAGGTCACAACTCTCCGTCTACATTTGGTGCCGTGATTGACTTGAGTGGTGCTGATATGTAGAGATACCAGGCCAGCCACTTTGGTCATTCATGTCGCAAATTCTAATTAGCTCATTTAGCCGTTTATTCTTTGGATGAACGAATTTCACTTGTAATTCTTGTAAACGAGTTAAAACAATATTATTAGCCAAATATCGAGACCTAGCTAGTATAGATGTGTGTATAAAAATGTCGCACTTACATTCTTATCAAACTCCCCCACACTTACATTTTTCTAGTCCCGAGCAAAATAAAAATAAATTATATCCGCTACACAGCTGAATATAGAGAGACGTCTGCTAAACAGCTAGACTGAACCACTAAACAATGATTGAGAAATGTCTGCTAAACAGTAAGAAAAATCCGCTAAACGGCTGGATTAAAGGTGTCAGCTAAACAACTAAACAAAACCACTAAACAGTGGTGTAGAATGACCGTTAAACAACTGATCTTATCATGTAAAATTTTCACTTCATTTTTTTTAAAGCATTAAAATGTACAAGCAACAATCAAACATAAATATGCAGACATAGAATCAGAAAAGCATGGATATAATTCACCCCACCCCCAACCTAGTTTCTACATTATCCCTAATGTGGCAGTGGTTAAAAACAATTCAAAGGTGGAAAGGGGTAATCAGCCGAGCACAAACATATTATTCATGATAAAAAAAAGAAATAAAATAAAACTAAATTATTTTACCACTGTTGCAGGTCAGTTCGGTTGCATTTAGCCCATGCAACAAGCCTTTAAACCTCAAGCTCGCACAAGAGGACGAGTTTTTGTCTCGTGAGGGCTTCCAGCTGTGATACCCATAAACACAAGGGTTGTCTCCCTAAAGCGCTGAATTTTATGTCTCCAGCCAGACATCTGCAAAACACAGCCAATCAAGCATAAGAAGGATCCTCCAGAGTCGTGGTATCGACTTCTGGATTCACAAGTTCCAAAACTGATTTCAATAGCTGCACATTAACCTTGAAGATGTTGTTGTTAATCGGGTTTTGAATGCCAACAGTACAATCACGAAATTCATTTTTAACATTAAATGGTGACTTGAACTTATCATAAAACAATTTCAAATGAGAATCATAGCAAAGAACTGGTTCAACTGTTTCCCTAATAACATGCTTATCAAAACACAATTTCATTTTACATTTGCAGTTTGTATCTTCCCTATTTCTGATCTCATGAAGCTCATTGAGCTGTGACTTCCTATGTGCGGAAATACTAGGATCAATTCCTTTCTTGTCTGCAATACTCCAATCTGCGACACTTATATGCTTCCTAACAACATGTGAATGCATTATTTTCTGTTTGTCATTAAGTTCAGATGGTAAGAAAACTTGAACATCTCCATTTTGGCCTAAAACATCATAATCCAGTTCATTAGGAAGGCGATTGAGGTCAGGCTTTGGGAATTCTACATATCGAGACAATGGCTAAGTCTCACTAATTTGAAGTGACTCAAATCTAGACTGCCACTTATCCGTTTCCAGCAACAGGGATGAATTCAATAAAGAATTAACTTCTTCAATGTATCCATCATGATCTAAATCCAATAGATTAGGAAGACAAGCTTCTAAAGGAACCTTCGCTTCTAGAAGAGATGCTTTTTCCTGCACACATGTTTCAATCATATTAACTTCATGAATATCATCACTACCACCTGGACCTTTACATGCATCAAATATATTCAACTCAACAGTCATATTTTCAAATGAAAGATTCATTATCCTAGTTCGACAATTAATCAAGGCATTTCCATTTGCAAGAAAAGGACTAACTAAGATGACATGTATTTCTTTACTAGCATTAGCTACAGGTTGAGTATCCAAAACGATAAAATCCACAGGATAATAAAATTTATCGATTTGAATTAACACATTCTCAACTACCCCTCTCGGTACTTTAAAGGATCTGTCCGCAAGTTGTAGAGTGACCGAGGTGGATTTTAATTCACCTAAGCCCAACTGCTCATAAACCGAGAAAGGTAGGAGGTTTGCACTAGCTCCCAAATCTAGAAGTGCTTGTTTGATCATGAAATCCCCTATTATACAAGAAATACTAGGGCATCCCGGATCTTTATATTTGGGAGGAGTGTTATGTTGAAGAATAGAACTTACCTATTCCGTGAGAAATGCCTTTTTCTGCACATTGTGCTTCCTCTTGACCGTGCAGAGATCCTTTAAAAACTTGGCGTAAGCTGGAACTTGCGTAATCACACTCAAGAGAGGTATGTTGATCTTCACCTGCTGAAAAACATCAAGGATATCCTTATTATCAGCCAACTGTTTAGTAGACAACAAACGATGAGGAAATTGAGCATGCATTTTCTTATCAACATCAGAATTTTCATTTTCAGTATCACTGTGACAGTCATCGCCCTTGGGTTTTGGAGACTTCTCAGGTTCGTTTACCTTCATTGGAGTCTCTATCACCTTACCACTTCTAAGAGTGGTGACAACATTAGCTTGCTCCAAGTTAGAATTTTTAACCTCAAATTGTCCCTTTGGGTTAGGTTGATTTTGGGCAGGCAATGTCCCTTTCTCCCTAACATTGGGACGTGATTCAATTCTAACTATGCTAGTTTTCATCTCATCCAAAGTCTTCATAACATTCTGATTTATCTGTGTCTGTCCCTCCATAAAAGTTTGTAAAGTATCCTCAAGATTATTCTTATGAGGTGGCACATAAGGGTTACTAGATGGAGACCCTTGGGGAACATTAAGACCATTCATGGTAGGACCATTCCTCCAACTGAAATTAGGATGGTTTCGCCAATTTGGATTTTACGTTTATGAATATGGGGAGCTAAATGGTCTTTTATAAGTATCTATGGAATTTGCTTGGTCATGTAATACTTCTTAAAATGCTGGGATCGTAGGACAATCCTTAGTGTAGTGTTCCAGACATTCGCAAATACCACAAGCATGTTCTACCGAGTCAGCTACCTTAACTACATTTGGTTTCTGAATAGCATCAACTTTCCTATGCAAGCTAGCAATTTTAGCATTCAAATCATCTTCCTCACTCACCACATACATTCCATATCTAGAGGTAGCTAACGGTTTGAACATATTTCTATCCGTTGTGCCTGAAGTATCCCAATTCTGGGCGTTTTCAGCTAGCGAATCGAAGTAAGTCCAAGCATCATCAGGTGATTTATTCAAAAATTTACCATTACACATCATTTCAACAAACTGACGCATACATGAATTCAAACCATCATAAAAGAAGGTAATTACTCTCCAAATTTCATAACCATGATGAGGACAGCTAGAAAGCAAGTCTTTAAATCTTTCCCAACACTCAAAAAACGACTCATTTTCCTTTTGGGAAAAATTCATGATATTTTTCCTAAGAGTGACGGTTTTATGCACCGGGAAAAACTTTTTCAGAAACACTCTAGTCATTTTATTCCATGTCCTAATGGTATTTTGTCGCAAAGAATGCAACCAAGTCTTGGATTTCTCCTTTAGAGAAAATGGAAACAATTTCAGTTTCATGACATCTTGAGTCTGTAGATGGTGGATTTTCGACAAGGGATAAAATCGTGAACTCATAATTATACGAAGCTCTGATCCAGCAATCAGACGTGAGTATTGAGACGCGGGTCTCTCATCTAATTCTGAACGGAGAGTACTTTCTCTCAGAGTACATGTAGATATGTAGTCTCACGACTGGACAACGACATATCTCATGAACACTGAACACTTTCAATGATTATTTCTATATAGTATCACGAGATGGACGGCTCCTAGATAGCTTGCTCTACTAGTATAGAGCGATAACGTCTTCAGGAACAAACAACGAGTTTACCCTGACTATATAAAGGATATGACTTACCGACAAGCTCATATCGGGATAATTAATGCTCCTAGACAGCTTGCTCTGCTAGTATAGAGCCACAAAGTTAATTATTCCTAATTAAGATTAATTCTGTCGTGACATTCACTACTGAATTCCAAGAATAATCTATTATTGCTCCTATTCCATGGTCGAATCCACGACTGGTCCCATGGAATGGCAATAACAATTGCTCCTATTCCATGGTCGAATCCACAGCCTGATCCCATGGAATGGCAATGAGAATTGCACCTATTCCATGGTCGAATCCACGACTGGTCCCATGGAATGGCAATAAACAATTGTTTTGATTCTATGATCGAATCCACAACTTGATCTCATAGAATAGCAATAACTATATTATCTCATTACTCCGATTTCATGATCGAATCCACAACTGGTCTCATAAATGGTAATAGATAAATCTTAATTACTCCGATTCTATAGTCGAATCTACGATCCCGTGGAATGGTAATGCTCACTTTATTATTCTGAATTTGTAGTCAAATCCTCATCTGATCCTATGAATTAATAATAAACATCTTATTGCTCAGTTTTGTGAATTATTCTCCATCGAATTCCACAATTAGTAATAAATAATCAACAATTGGGTGTTTGAGCTACCTTTAAGTAAGCCCCGATTCAAATGGTGAAGGTGTATTCAACGATGATACACTAACAGTCACCGCACGAACGAGTATTTCAAAAATACAACGAAACGATGAACCTATGCAAAATAGAGAAGAAAATAATAAATAATTAAAAATATTGACAGGATGCTGGGAGCACGGACACACGACCGACCGACCGTGTCGTGGTCAATCCCACGCCAGTTTTATATTTTTAATGCATTTTATTATTTTCCATGATTTAATGAAAATTCTCTCATTTTATCAAATCTCCTTCGTCTCGAGGAAACTCCTCGGTTTCATGGTACTTCCATAAATTCATAAAAAATAATATAAAATTAAGAAAAGGAGTGTGGGGTGTGACCATTGGCCAATAGGCCATGCCTTGGTCCCAACCGGCCCCACACCCCACGGTTCCTTATTATTTTATTATTATTATTATTATTTCACTAATTTCATGAAAAAACTCCTTGATTTCATGGTATTTTGCACAAATCATCAAATAATAATAAAAATAAATAAATTATGAAAACTTGTTGGACTAGGCCTTGGCCGTCCGGCCATGCCTAGCCGGTCCCACACACCCCTTTGTTTTATTATTTTATTATTAGTTTTCCTTGAATTCATCAAATTCCTTGATTTCGTGGTATTTCTCTCAAATTAGGAAAAATTCCCTCAAATCATCAAAATACCTAAAAATATTAAAAAATTAGGGAAACTCGTGGGACCGGGCCCTAGCCGACCGACCATGCCTTCCACGGTCCCACGCGCCTTTGTTTTTATTATTTTAATATTTTTTGCTTCCCTGAACTCATGAAAACTCCCTAAATTCATCAAATTTCTCAAAATTCATGAATTTTTCATAAAATCATCAAAATATTATAAAATTAAGGAAAAGGCACCACGGGACCGTGGTCACGACCGGCCTACCATGCCTTGACCACGGCAGTCCCACGCCTCCTCATTCCTTATTTTATAATTATTTTTCATTATCTCATGGTGTTTTCCTCAGTTTCGTCGAAACCCTAATTTTGGCATATTTTTTCTCGAATGGATGCTCAATTGCACGCCAGAAAATATCAAAATTCTCAGGACTGAGATGCGGACGCCTTGGGGACACGATCACGCTATCTTGACCGACCAAGATTGGCTCTTTGGCCCACAGAAGCCGGTCCCATCAATTTTCACAATTTTGACATAATTTGCACAATTGCTCGTATTAGGTCCAAAACTCTCCCAAACACTTTGGATTTTCATGAAGTGATCGTCAGGCGGTCACGGGACAACCCAGGGCCGGTTTCATGACTCCATGGTCGGTACCTCGCCTCGTCATAATTAATTAGGTTTTCTCACCTAAGGCTCAGACGAGCATTTTCGAATAAATGATTAAATCATTCTTCCACCAACAAATCGTCAACTCTTCATGAGTTCTTCGTATTTTCTCACGTGAGCATATGGACGCTACATGGTTGATCCACGGTCCCATGTAGTCGCTCCCTCCTTCGTCCCATGGTTGAAATTCTGACGAACCATGAATTGATCATCAATTGATCAAATTAGGGTTTCTGAATCCAAGGACATCATTCCAGATTCTAACCTTAATAATTTTGCGACGACCTCACGGTCATTAATTTTATTAATTATGCTCGGTTCAACGACCATTATTCTAATTAATATTTTTTGGTACGCTGCCAATAATCCAACAGACGAGCAACACATGCTCAGACGATCAAATATTCAACAATTCATCACATGAGCAACACTTGATCAGATGATAAATATTTGCTCAAACCAAGGAATATTGGTTCAACAATCAATATTCAACGATCCACCGAATGAGCAATACTTGCTCACTTCATCGTAAGAACTATACCTCTGTCTCATGACATGTTCAATTCATGAGTTTCAGAACATCATGTTCAACTCAACGACTACATGGACTCATCGTCCCATCAAACCACGAAGTCATCAATTGACTAACAAACCACGAGACGTCAATCGTGTCACTTGGGGGGATATCACTTAGGGTTTTGGTCTGGCGGTCTACGACACGTGTGTTCAAACACACGATGGAATGTGAGCAAGTCGTGCAATCAGTTGATGGAATTCACGAGGTAGTGGGTGGAAAATCGACCAAGTCTCCACGCGTTGAGCAACTGGTTTCAAACATGATCTCCACTTCCCCACTCCTTGATTCCATCAACTGTCACACTTCATGGGATCATGGTGTCTAAAATTCCAGCAATATAAATAAGTCTCTGAATCATGATTGAATCATCAACATCAACAGTATCATCAATCTCACGTCTCATCGACAACACGAGATCATCAACTCATCAATTGAGCAACTACTCTCAATTGAGCAATTTCAATCATTCAGAGCTTATCATATTCAGAATTCACACACCCACAATCTCGATCACCATTGATCTCACACATTTCTCAGCTTCCCTCCTACAGATCAACCCATCCTCTCTTGTGACCGAATTTACTCTGGAACGATCATTGTCTTGATTTAGGCCAGAGTACTAGAAATTGATCTCTCGAATCTAAAGCACCCCCTTTGCAGCGGTGCATCTGTGTGAGGTTTAACATTTCGCTCGGTTCGAGGAGTCTCCTCCGTATGGTCGTCTCCTCAATTCCTTAAAAACCAGTAAATCGTTTTTCCCCATCTACAGATTGGCGACCATAGTGGGAGATCATTCTCTCGGTTGCAATCTCAATTCTCACAAGGATGGACGGTCTTAGGTCTGCCAATCCGGGTTTAAAACCCGATCCTAATATCGCAAGCTCTAGTGGTACCGCTAACACCACTTCTCCGACGCAACCTGCTACTACTACTCCTCCGAGCACTGGTGCTCCAGTGATCACCCTGCAAGCGACGATACTGGCGCCATCAACAATCTACTCTTCGGTTGATCTCCTGAAGAAACCAGAGAAAATCAGCCTACCATTGTTGATCTCATGAAGGTTCAGACTGACGTGGCTGCAACACAGAAACAGTTGTGTATTTATATTAAAACTATCACAGACAATCTTGCGTCTGAACGAACTCAGCCTCAACGCGAGAAAGGAAAAGCTAAAGAAACATCTTCAACCGCTGATCCTGAAATCTCTCCAATCCATGTTGTACATGATGAAGAATTACGCAAAGCTGCAGATGACTCTCCAGCAACGGAACCTGCAATTTTCATCACTCGTGAAGATATGGAGTGCTTTTTTGAGGATCGATGAAAAGACAAGACATCATCCGTCCATCGTCACCAACCTCCATACTGCCATACAGAGGATTCCTCTTTCAAAAGGTTATACCACTCCAACATTCATTATTTCTGATGGAACATGCAATACTCAAAAACATATTTCTCGGTTTCTGGAATTATTGGGCGAACACGAGCACAACCATGTCGTCCGTCTGGAAAAAATTTCAAAATCCTTGAAAGGCAGGGCATACACCTGGTACAACAACATCGCATCGTGAAGTATCACCGATTGGGGAGAGATGATTAATGCTTTCTACAGAGAACACTTCTTCGTGTCAGAGCAAGTCACTCTCTCTGATCTAGGAAGGATGTTTCGGAGGAACAACGAACATCCTGATGATTATGTGAAAAGGTTCAGAATTCAAGCCTTGGACTGCCACGACCCAAACGTCACATAGAAACAACTTGTAGACTTGTGCGTCAAAAAAATGATCCCGATCTACAGAGCCTTGCTGGAAAACCTCCGGTTCCACACTTTCTCAGAACTTCATGAAGCAGCCAAAACGATCAGCGACTACTACACCTGCTTTAAAAAGCAAAGTCTACAAGGTCGAGGAACCTCGGATCATCCGACGCCTGATCAACAAATAGTACGATGTCCGACCTTCCATGAACGTTGTTGCTCAAGGAAGAAAAAGGAAAGCTTCTGCTCAAACATGCGACATCCAACACCTCTTCCTACAAAAGCATCACGGAAGGATAACCAATCTTGCACAAACCTCGACCTGGCATCAACGAACGGGAAAATGATCGGACAGACTAAACTTCTCATGAAGGAGTGATCGAGTTACTGGAAGTCTGGGTTCAAGACGGTGCAATCAAACTGTTGCTCATCATAGAGAGCCAACATAAAGAATCCAAGGTACTGTCACCTTCATAGATTTATCAATTATTCGACAAGTAACTGCAATCTTTTGAAGCACGTCACCAAAGAGAAGGTTGATCCACAATAGCTTCAACTGGGCACTGGAGGAGTACACAAGAATCCTCTCCCAATCATAACCTTACACTCTACACTCTCTGAACAACCTATCAAAGAGGCAGTTCAATCCTTGGTCGAACGTGAATTGCTCTATCTGTCGAAGGCACAAAAGAGAGACATGTTACAACACTGAACCACATCGTGTCAAGAAGTCCATTCCGGAAATACTTCTTGAGCCTCCAGCCACAAACCAAGAGATGTACGACTGGGGACTGCTTACCACAGTCGAAGAAACGAATTTGGAAGAACGTTGATCGATGCCGGCACCGCCATCAACATCATTCCACTGAAAACCTCAGAGCCGCAGGCATCAGTCGACAAGAAGCTACTCATGCTCCCATCTCAATCAGAGACCTTGAAGGAGCGCTCGGAATACTTATGGCTACATCACTCTCAAAGTGAACATAAGTTCAACACTGGACAGAAACCAAGTTTCACATAAAGAAGATCCAGGATATGACATGTCCTTCAGACGAGCGTGGATCCACGCTGAAAATATGGGTACTTACAGAGCGCCTTTGGTTACACGTCTCTCCAACGAAGAAAGTTCTGATCCAGAAGATTTGACGGACATTCCATCATCAGAGTACTTGGAGGAATTTCAAACTTTGACGAGGTTGAAGAAAGAACCTGCAAAAGATGCATATACACATCCATTAAGAGGTTCCGCACTCAGGCAAGTCTCATCCCATGTCTATGTCATTTATTTCCTCACATGCTATCCTAGCATGGGGACTCAATTCTGCTAGCAACTCTGCAAGACGTTATGAATGGTAGCTTCACCACATTAGTATTTTACCAAGTGGTTGAATCTGACGCTCCTCCGAATCAAGCACTGAAACATTCATTACCGAGATGATGTCCAAACATGGCAAAGAACACTTTGGGCGTTTCTCCTCTAGCTTCCATGTGTTCCACAAAATCAGAAAGCTCTAATGTCTGCACAAGTGTCGAATCCCACTACTACAACGAAAGGGATGATGAATCAACAAGATACTCCAGGGCCGAGACGATCAAACCCCTAAGATATTCAATGCTTAAGGAATATACGCTTCAACACTCAAGCATCTAAAAAAGCTATCAAATTGTACTCCCAATCAAAGAGTACAGCTTCAACACAAATATCTCGATGATGACACATTGATTCAACACCAGCACGATCAAAGTGTAACTAAACAATAAGTCTTCATTATCTCATGATAAGACTTCTGAAGCATATGCAACATCATTCATATATGGATGGCACTAACTCCTTCAATATATACTGGGCAACCTGAGGTGATTCCGTGAAACTTCATCAACGGGTTTTCTCTACATCACAAGCCCCTGCATGATTGAGGAACTTTCTCTCTTCACCAATCACATCCAGTATGAAAACTGATGATGCTATCTACCGCAACAATGTTGACTCACTGACAAAACCAGATCGTGGTAAAGTTATGCTTTCAGAAGCATTCAGGTTGAACTCTCAGTACACCTTCATCTTACGGACGCTCAACTCATCAACTAGTTCATGAATGTAAAAGGCTCACTGGATGAAGGAGCAAAGTTTATATCTATAATCATGGTTCTAGCCTTTTCGGTCTTTGGAGCAACTTCAACCATGGTATCAGC
This sequence comes from Papaver somniferum, assembly GCF_003573695.1. Taxonomy (NCBI): domain Eukaryota; kingdom Viridiplantae; phylum Streptophyta; class Magnoliopsida; order Ranunculales; family Papaveraceae; genus Papaver; species Papaver somniferum. Next base: position 252,553,232 of record NC_039364.1, read on the forward strand.
ATCAACAATAATCTCTAGAGGAACACCATCCATGATCTCAGCATCGACAAGGATCTCTGGAGCGTAATCATTCATGGTTTCAGCACCAACAACGGTCTCAGGAGCAACATCCTCAGGGCTTCATCAACTAATCATTCTCTGAAGTGTTACACATGAAGCGGACTTCTCTAAGACCAATGATTCATATCAAGATGTGCGGGCCTGATAACATGCTCACATGAAAGTCTTCCCAAAGCTGGCACGACTGGTGGGCATAATCCAAAGTCTTCTACAAGATGTTCTCATCACCTCTATAAATGAGATACAACACACTCCAGGCCATGAGTTTGCAAAAACGTACTAATGGGTGAGGAATGGGACAATGATTCCTCAACAAAAGATGTTCGTCCATGTCTCTTCTACAACATACCAAAAGGGCGCATCAATCGGACATACGAGCTGAAAGATACGACATTTACTGTGAGGTCTATGAAATCTGAAAATTTGCACGGGATTACAAGTTATGAAAGTGCATACTTTATTGATTTCCCTAGACATATCCAAACTTAAGCATTCTGGTTGCATATGATTCCTCCGTCTCTTAGCTTCGAAAGTTGGGGTCAATCGTCAGATTTCGACGTTGTATGAGGTTCCTACAGCTTCCTGAGCGTACAACATGCAAACAACAATTTTTAGACGGGATTCATAACTTCCACAGTCGATCGGTGTCCACCAGGTCCTTCCGCTAAATCCTTCATCAAGGTACCTCCAACTTCGACCACCTAGGTCCTTACATCAATTTTTCTACCTGGGTCCTCTATCTAGGTCTCACTAGAAGAAGGGAGAGACTTAACAAAATACTGGGGACTGACGGTCCACTTGTCAAGACGATCGATTTCACAATCCAAAACCGATCAAGAAATCAAGACCAGAATAAAACCTCACATCTCTCAGAAGTCCAAGGTTCAAGATATCATGGAAAGAAAATTAAAGAAAGTCAGCAAAATAAGATTTCTGCTTTTCTTCATCCATCTTCTTCAACACGGCATCACTGGTGGTGAAAGAAGTGTCACCTTCCACCGCTTTCCTTATAGCATCAATCTTTTGATGAAGCCACTTCAGATTGAAGCCAAGTTCTTCAGCTTTCTTCAAGTTGTACTCCCAATCAAAGAGTATATCCCGGGTGACAGTATTTCCAGTTGTGATGCGGATATCATTTATAACACGCAATATGTCTTTTACTTGCCTCGTAAAGAAATAACTATGCTCCGGATCCTTGGTAGCGACGATGTGCCCATACATCTTCCACGGTTTCTCGTACAAGCCTGCATATCCAATGGGAACGCTGAATCCGCCAACTAGTTCATGATACGGGAGTGAAGCATCGAACGGAGGATCAAAATCAACTCCTGCACTTGGATATTCATGCACCACTATACGGTTCTCAATTACTGGAGCAGCCTCCAGGGCAACGGTTTCTTCAGTATTCTCTACTGGTGTTTCGGTTTCTTCTATCACTGAAGCAGCAACAATCTGAGTTTCCAAGACTTCAATGACAACCTTGTCATGGCCTTGAAGTGCAGAGATGGTTGTCTCTTCATCAATAACTCCATGGAAGTTTGAGTTATCCTCATTGGTTTCAATATCCTCAACTTCGGTATTTGACACCTAATACGAAGATTACATGAGGATTAGAGTCATTTAAGCTTGAAACAAAATGAGATCATAAAATACATCATACAATCAATCCAACATTATCAAGATTAATCATTATACACTCAAGTCACCAGCAAATAGCATGAAAGTCATGAAAATACGTTTACGGTAACCTCGTCTGAAGAAACTGTACTCTGCCCTGTACTAAAAGACGAACTGGGAGCAATCTACGAGGAATATGAATATGGGTTATATACCATTCTCTTTGTATGGATGTCCTCTACAACGTCTCAAAATTTCATGACAATCCGATGAACGAGCAAAGAGATGTGGCTAAAACATGGAGCAACATGTCATCTGAAAAAGTTCTGAAGGTCTCCTGGAAGTTCACTATTTCGCCTTTTTCAGGCCCTAAACATGCTCAAACTTCAAAGATATTCTTTGCTAAATCTTGGAAATTTCCTGGTCTTGAAGATACATATGAAAACCGCAAAAATCCGACTTCGGACGAAGATTCTACAGCGTTTCTAGTAAAATCTGAAGTTTGAAATTTTCCGGTGACGTATTTCGGAAAAGTTATCCATAAATTCACATGGATTTTCATTCATTCATTCACGAATCAGAGATATCATACTTCTTTGAATAAATTACAGGAGATATACTTACTAAGGGAGTCTCTAAATCATTTGAAGGCTCGACGATGCCAGAATCTCCGTTGACAACACCGCTATCTCCATTCGGTTCGGGATTTCGGGAATTCTCCATATTCCCATCTCCCAAAGAAGAGTGCGCTTCATCAACATGATTCTTATCTACAATGATTTCTTCCTGTATTCATCAACAAAAATTATTATTATTTCATTCAAGGAGATGCCGCGATCACCTGCATGAAAGAGATATTTACATCGACTTCTTCATCAGTACTGGATTCCTGAATTGTTCGCCTGGGAACAAGTTGAAGACCTTCAATCAATGGAGAAAAGGTCTGAAAAGAAATAACAAAACCTTGGTCTCGTGATCCTAATTGCACGGGCAGGAAAAATTCATGACACAAGGAGCGCTAACAACTCACCAAAGAAACGGCTGGGGACTGCACGTCATTTGCTAACATCCTGTAGTCCTTACTTCTGGGTGCTCCGCCCCGAAGACTTTCTTCCATTTCCGAGGAGTCTACATTGATCTGAAACCTCACTACATGATCATTCTGTGGTATAGTTGATGAAATAACCAGGAGTACAACTCAGTATGAAGGATCTCTCATCACTCAGAGGTCCCAGAAGTACCATTTCTTGAAGTTACACCCGCGGAGATGTCATCCCTGGAAACATCGTCTTTGAAAGTGTCATCATGGGAGTCAGTCATTCTTGCAAAGTGGCTGTGACAGATGCATAACATTCAACGCGTCATTTATACAAAGCGCAGGATTCAGCAAAACAACGAATCATGGAATAAAGATGTTCACATCAGCGTCTGCAAAAATGGTAACTTTCAAATCTTACATGTTTACGGTTCCACTAACAGTACATGAGTTAATACTTCAAATCTTTCTCGTTCCTTCAAACCTGCTAAGACGAGCAAAATTCTGACATGATTTTCACAAAACCGTGAATAACCCACGTAAATTTTACAATGTGAACATTCACTGGTTTCTCAAAATCTGGACATACGTCCATTCTACGATTGTGAAAACTCACATATAGACATTCTTTCACCATGTATGGTTGTCTACTTTCAACAATTGTTCAAAATCAAAACATTGAAAAATATTTTAACGTGAAACTCACGTAAATTTGAAAAATATATCTATATATGCTAGTGCATCGTCGCACGAGCATCTGCCTTTGAAGCGAGAGTATATTTTCAAAGATTTCCGAAAGCTCGAAGATAAATTTTTCATGAAGGCTCATAAACAAAATTTTATTACTAACAGACGCACGTCTATCAAAAAAAAAACTTTTCTCTCGTACGAGCATCCACCTTTGAAACGAGAGTTTATTCCACTTTGTGAAATCTCACATATTTAAAATATAAAATTCCGGTTTTTGTAAAAGCTCATAGACGAATTTTATATCATTAGACTCAGGTCTATTTTGTTTGTTCATTAAACTAAAGAACGAACGAGCGTCTATTCATAAAACAAGGATTTGTTTTCATGGGCCCGTCCCGCGAATCCTGACCAACCACGGACTCGTCGTTTAAACCAGCGGTTCAACACCAATTTATGCTCATCAAACGATACTCCAATCATGACATTGAAGCCTTCATCAAGTCGTGGTTTGCTCATGCTCTCTAAATCCGGTAACGTCTCAACTTACGACTAAGTTCAATTACTGGTATTGTTATTTATGGCCGGAAAATCACCATTTAATGCTGACTGAGGAACACAGCTTTCCTCAGTAAGCAGGTGACTTAATGTAGATGGTGGATTTTCGACAAGGGCTAAAATCGTGAACTCATAATTATACGAAGCTCTGATCCAGCAATCAGACGTGAGTATTGAGACACGGGTCTCTCATCGAATTCTGAACGGAGAGTACTTTCTCTCAGAGTACATGTAGATATGTAGTCTCACGACTGGACAACGGCATATCTCATGTACACTGAACACTTTCAGTGATTATTTCTATATAGTATCACGAGATGGACGGCTCCTTGACAGCTTGCTCTGCTAGTATAGAGCGATAACGTCTTCAGGAACAAACAACGAGTTTAACCTGACTATATAAAGGATATGACTTACCGACAAGCTCATATCGGGATAATTAATGCTCCTAGACAGCTTGCTCTGCTAGTATAGAGCCACAAAGTTAATTATTCCTAATTAAGATTAATTCTGCCGTGACATTCACTACTGAATTCCCATAATAATCTATTATTGCTCCTATTCCATGGTCGAATCCACGACTGGTCCCATGGAATGGCAATAACAATTTCTCCTATTCCATGGTCGAATCCACGGCCTGATCCCATGGAATGGCAATGAGAATTGCTCCTATTCCATGGTCGAATCCACGACTGGTCCCATGGAATAGCAATAAACAATTGTTTTGATTCTATGATCGAATCCACAACTTGATCTCATAGAATAGAAATAACTATATTATCTCATTACTCCGATTTCATGATCGAATCCACAACTGGTCTCATAAAGGGTAATAGATAAATCTTAATTACTCCGATTCTATGGTTTCATAGTCGAATCCTCAGCTGATCCTATGAATTAATAATAAACATCTTATTGCTCAGTTTTGTGAATTATTCTCCACCGAATTCCACAATTAGTAATAAATAATCAACAACCGGGCGTCTGAGCTACCTCTAAGTAAGCCCCGATTCAAATGGTGAAGGTGTATTCAACGATGATACACCAACAATCACCGCATGAACGAGTATTTCAAAAATACAACGAAACGATGAACCTATGCAAAATAGAGAAGAAAATAATAAATAATTAAAAATATTGACAGGATGCTGGGAGCATGGACACACGACCGACCGTGTCGTGGTCAATCCCACGCCAGTTTTATATTTTTAATGCATTTTATTATTTTCCATGATTTAATGAAAATTCTCTCATTTTATCAAATCTCCTTCGTCTCGAGGAAACTCCTCGGTTTCATGGTACTTCCATAAATACATAAAAAATAATATAAAATTAAGGAAAGGAGTGTGGGGCGTGACCATTGGCCAACCGGCCATGCCTTGGAACCAACCGGCCCCATACCCCACGATTCCTTATTATATTATTATTATTATTATTATTTCTCTAATTTCATGAAAAAACTCATTGATTTCATGATATTTTGCACAAATCATCAAATAATAATAAAATAAAATAAATTATGAAAACTTGTGGGACCGGGCCTTGGCCGGCTGGCCATGCCCTAGACGGTCCCACACGCCCATTTGTTTTATTATTTTCTTATTAGTTTTCCTTGAATTCATCAAATTCCTTGATTTCATGGTATTTCTCTCAAATTAGGAAAAATTCCCTCAAATCATCAAAATACCTAAAAATATTAAAAAATTAGGGAAACTCGTGGGACCGGGCCCTAGCCGACCGGCCATGCCTTCCACGGTCCCACGCACCCTTGTTTTTATTAATATTTTTTGCTTCCCTGAACTCATGAAAACTCCTTCAATTCATGGAAACTCCCTAAATTCATCAAATTTCTCAAAATTCATGAATTATTTCATAAAATCATCAAAATATTATAAAATTAAGGAAAAGGCACCACGGGACCGTGGTCACGACCGACCGACCATGCCTTGGCCACGACGGTCCCACGCCTCCTCATTCCTTATTTTATAATTATTTTTCATCATCTCATGGTGTTTTCCTCAGTTTCGTCGAAACCCTAATTTTGGCATATTTTCTCGAATGGATGCTCAATTGCACGCCAGAAAATATCAAAATTCTCAGGACTGAGACGCGGACGCCTTGGGGACACGAGCACGCTATCTTGACCGACCAAGATTGGCTCTTTGGCCCACAGAAGCCGGTCCCATCAATTTTCACAGTTTTGACCTAATTTGCACGATTGCTCGTATTAGGTCCAAAACTCTCCCAAACACTTTGGATTTTCATGAAGTGATCGTCAGGCGGTCACGTGACAACCTAGGGCGGGTTTCATGACTCCATGGTCGGTCCCTCGCCTCGTCATAATTAATTAGGTTTTCTCACCTAAGGCTCAGACGAGCATTTTCGAATAAATGATGAAATCATTCTTCCACCAACAAATCGTCAACTCTTCATGAGTTCTTCGTATTTTCTCACGTGAGCATATGGACGCTACATGGTTGATCCACGGTCCCATGTAGTCGCTCCCTCCTTCGTCCCATGGTTGAAATTCTGACGAACCATGAATTGATCATCAATTGATCAAATTAGGGTTTCTGAATCCAAGGATCATCATTCCAGATTCTAACCTTAATAATTTTACGACGACCTCACGGTCATTAATTTTATTAATTATGCTCCGTTCAACGACCAGTATTCTAATTAATATTTTTGGTACGCTGCCAATAATCCATCAGACGAGCAACACATGCTCAGACGATCAAATATTCAACAATTCATCACATGAGCAACACTTTCTCAGATGATAAATATTTGCTCAAACCAAGGAATATTTGTTCAACAATCAATATTCAACGATCCACCGAATGAGCAATACTTGCTCACTTCATCGTAAGAACTATACCTCTGTCTCATGACATGTTTAATTCATGAGTTTCAGAACATCATGTTCAACTCAACGACTACATGGACTCATCGTCCCATCAAACCACGAAGTCATCAATTGACTAACAAACCACGAGACGTCAATCGTGTCACTTGGGGGATATCACTTAGGGTTTTGGTCTGGCGGTCTACGACACGTGTGTTCAAACACACGATGGAATGTGAGCAAGTCATGCAATCAGTTGAAGGAATTCACGAGGTGGTGGGTGGAAAATCGACCAAGTCTCCACACGTTGAGCAACTGGTTTCAAACACGATCTCCACTTCCCCACTCCTGGATTCCATCAACTGTCACACTTCATGGGATCATGTTGTCTAAAATTCCAGCAATATAAATAAGTCTCTGAATCATGATTGAATCATCAACATCAACAGTATCATCAATCTCACGTCTCATCGACAACACGAGATCATCAAATCATCAATTGAGCAACTACTCTCAATTGAGCAATTTCAATCATTCAGAGCTTATCATATTCAGAATTCACACACCCACAATCTCGATCACCATTAATCTCACACATTTCTCAACTTCCCTCCTACAGATCAACCCATCCTCTCTTGTGACCGAATTTACTCCGGAACGGTCATTGTCTTGATTTAGGCCGGAGTACTACAAATTGATCTCTCGAATCTAAAGCACCCTCTTTGTAGCGGTGCATCTGTGTGAGGTTTAACATTTCGCTCGGTTCGAGGAATCTCCTCCATACGGTCGTCTCCCCAATTCCTTAAAAACCAGCAAATCGTTTTTCCCCATCTAAAGAGTCGCAGCAACAAAAGGCATAGTTGCACAGACTTCGTCAAATTCTTTCAAATGTATATATGGACTCGCCGCGTCCAAACCATGAAACTTAGGCAGTGCTTGTATCTGCCCATACTTAATCGACACATTGCCAGCATTAGCCGGAAGAACTATACAAGAAGGTGTAGAAGTCCTTTTCGGCTGCAAGTAATCCCTAAGGGTTCTAGGTCCATTAGCATTGGCTGCGGCTTCAACAACTATTCTAGCAGCTTCAGCCTCAAGCGCTAATCTCTCGGCTTCACCTTCCATTGGATGACTTGGGCGATTCTCTAATACCCTATTATCAAAACAGTGATAGTTACGCAGTCGATTAAAATGATCATACCTAGAATATTGCATAAACAAAAGAAATAAGAAACATATACAATGTTACCCAAATAACTGTGATTTCAGCAATATTTTAGCCTAATCACAACTGAAGCAACAACACTTGTTCCTTGCACCCGTAGCAGCTCCTAATGCCGCCAAGTCTTTAGATCTATCTTACTCCTTGTTAAGAAGCAACAGATATAAGCAAACTCTAAAACAAAACTAAAAATAAACCGATGCAAAACTTAATTCTAAGGAACACTAAACAATCCCCGGCCGACGACGCCAAAATTTGATCACTCTTTTGAGAGTATCAAAGATAAAGAAGTGTAGTATAGTCGTGATCGAACCACAGAGATTGTTGGTGCTCAGAAAAATTGTTTAGCAAAGCAATAATATAATTTTGATTTGTAATTGAGAAAACAAAGAACAATATTTGTAAAAGAGAGGAATAAATGTTGTGAATATACCAAGACTTTAAGGTTCCACCTAATGGCCTTGAGGTTCTTATATCATCAAAAGATAACTCGAATAGAAACAAATAGTAATTTGCTCTACCCGGAAGATAAGACATATAAATTTCTGAGTGTAACTAAAAGTACCATTACATAAAGATTGATATTATGTTCTAAATATAAAGCCCTGTTAAGAAATGTTACAAGGATTTCATAGCATTCAATGTATCCGGAAATCACACTAAATCTAAGAAGTTTAAAGACACACTCAACGCAAAATAGTAATCAAACAAAGATGAAATGGATTAAGCATTTAAAAAGAGTTATTGATGATAACTTAAGAACATTGAACCCATTATGTGTCCCCTCTTGTCTTGGCAAATAGGGGTTTAGCTTCTCATTGTTGTGTAGATAGCCATTAAATATTTCTATTGAAAAACACCAAAACAACAAATAAGAAAAACTAACAGCAAGACCTAGCTAGAAAACCAAAGAAGAAAAAGAGGAAAAAGTGGTATTCTAGCGTACCCTTTTTGGTTGATTAAGCTCATCCTTTATACATCAACAACTTGACTTCTTCTCTAACTACTTGATTCAAACACTTCCTCGATTTGGGTAACACTCCATATAGCTGTAACGTCTTCTACATATTTCTGCTCACACCAGCTGAAATCAGTTGTTGAGACTTAATTCCGGCCTTATTCCATTCCATGTAACCCATCAACATCCAACAGAGAAACCACAACTTACTTCTTAGCCGAGATACAAGGGCTGCAATCTGAATTCACTCGTCTCCCGCTGGTTGCACCAACTAAACCAACACACCAGCATATTTGAAGCACAAACAATAAAATTCCATGTTAACAAACCCCAATCCATCTGTTGTTGTTGTACAATCGAATTGATTCAAACTCTGTCCATGGGATAAACCCCCAATCTCAAATCTTATTTCAAAAGCAGAAACCCATCATTACTCAATTCAATCACCATTCATGCCTTTGCTGCCAGTATTAAGATCCAATTTCAGATATATAAAATCTCAAATTAAACCCAGCTTCATTCACTTCCAAGATCTGTACAGCCACCGTTTCACGGCTGAAAACTGCCCAGATGCCATCATCACCAGCACCATTTCAATTGAGCTCTTGACCCTTCTAGTTCTCGGCCATGACAGCAAAAACCATCTCCTTGTACGACTGAAACATCACCCATACAACATCCATCCAGTCAAGATCAGGTTACAGACCATACCCATTCAAGGAACCAGACAACACCACAACTGACTGCACTTTTCTTCCTCCATTAAGACCCAAACTTGAATCACAAAACCCCCAAATTTCAGTCCCATTGTTGACCTAATTTCACGATCTGGTACCGTTGCTGTTGTGCTTGTCCACAATTAAGATGTTCAATTCAAACCCAACATACGAATCCTATAAATTGATCCATGCCAAACCTCCAAATTCCATTTGCTGCTGATGTAGAAATCATGAATGAATTCACCTCATGGTAATAGAGTAAGCCACGTCTTTGTTTCTCTAGACCCACTAGTGCATCTCACACGTTTGGCAAAGAAGACTTCACTCCCTAAAATCAGCAGTTCTGGCCACCGGATTGCTCAAGTGATGAGGCAACATGAGCTGTTGACTTGCCAGTAAATTCATGTGTCTTCTAGGTCACAACTCTCCGTCTTTATTTGGTGTCGTGATTGACTTGAGTGGTGCTGATATATAAAGATATCAGACCAGTCACTTTGGTCATTTATGTCGCAAATTCCAATTAGCTCATTTAGCCGTTCATTCTTTGGATGAACGGATTTCACTTGTAATTCCTGTAAATGACTTAAAACAATACTGCGTATAAAAATGTCGCACTTACGTGCTTATCAAATTCCCCCACACTTACATTTTTCTAGTGCCGAGCAAAACAAGAAAAAATTATATCCGCTACACAGCTGGATATGGAGAGACGTCTGCTAAATAGCTAGAAGGAACAACTAAACAGCTAGACGGAACCACTAAACAGTGATTGAGAAATGTCTGCTAAACAGCAAGACAAATCCGCTAAACAGCTTGTTAGAGCATGGCTCGGTTGAACCTACCAAGCGTTGGTATGTCAAGTTTGGTTGTCATATTTTAGTGAATCAAAACTCATGTTAAGAGTCGCTTGAGTATGTACTAGAGTTAAACTTCGTATAGGTTAGCTTGAAAGTATTAGGATATGAGACATTACAAGTATTGCGAAGACTTGAAGATGTGAAGAAGCAAGGAGCTACAACGACAATAATCATCCTTCCACTTGAGGTTAGTGATATTTGACTTGAACTGTTTCATTCCCTAACGTATCTTTCAAGTCGTGCATATTGAAAACATAACTGCGAAGCATATTTGAACTCTAGATAGACATAGTATTAAGGAATACAATACGAGGTTTATTGCTTAACCATTAAACTTTGTAGATAAGACATCGCCATAATCATTTGAATGCTATTGTGATTATGTATGGGTATGAGGTGAGGATTTCACATATGGAACAATGTTTACATGTGTTCTAAGGAAGTAAGTTCATAAACTTGTTTTGTGAACCGAAAAGGAAATTGCCAGGTGTTATTAGTTTTGTTATTGATTGCATATCTTATGAACAACCAATATGTGTGATAAAGTGGAACTGCTCACAACTTGTTGTGTTTTTGGTAGAACTATTCACAAAGGCCTGACTTTTGTATTGATATAACTTTTATTAGTAAAACCAATCTTAAGTAATCACCTTGGTATGATCAGATTATGTCTGCCTTGGGGAAAGGGAACTGATCCTTGTAAGGAAAAGGGAACCGATCCTTGTAAGGGGTGCAGTACATCAAGGGGAACCGATCCTTGTGGGGTGCAGCAAGGTTTACAGCAGAAAGGGGAACCGATCCTGTGAACATGTGCAACACGTATAAGTTAGATACCATATATATGTGGGGAACCGATCCTAGTACCTAGTCAACTGAATCTTTTGGGAAGCTAGTGTGACTATGCGTAGTACTCACATGGAGGTAGAACCGAAACTTGTTTTGGTAGAACCGTAAACCCATGATTGTGATTGAATGTTGGTTTGATCAATCACATAGTTCTTGAAAGTCGGATGAACCAATTCTAAACTTGTTTGGAAGTGTGGAAAATCGGTTTCAAGGTTGTAAGTGTGGAAGAGAACTTACAAAGTAAAGATGTCGACAAACTTTGAACACGTGCTGAGAATGTTTATTTCTATAATTGTTCAAAGATATTCCTTAACGGCTAAGGGAAGAGAATCCCAGGATCGAAACACAAATAATTTAAGAATCTTTTAATTAAGGTTATTAATTTCATTTGTATAGAAATTACAGAATTGGTAATGTGCATTTACTAATTATATTTTCCAAGAGATTTCGATTGTTATTTTTGGACAGAACATTTCCAGGAATTATGAAAACCGAATCTGTGCATTTATGAATATCTTGAGAATATTTTCGGTTTTGGAAATTCCTTGGTATCCAAACTTCCTTGTCTATAAATACACGAAGTTTGCCTTTCTAGCAAACTAATCCTTCGTAACAACAGACTTCCTCTTTTGTCTTTGTTACCGGTGTAGCCGCTTATCGGAGAGGAGAGTAATCTAATTAGGTGAAATCTCTTACGGCCGCTCGTTTTAAAGTCTTCTTTGAGAAGCTCTAGTGCGACCCGTTGGTGGGAAACTAGATAATTGCGGTTTATCTTTATTTTCGATTGATTTGATTGACTAACAGTGGTTGAAATCTGATTGCACCTAGTTTGTTTATTCTTGAGAATCTTCTCTTCTGATATAAGATTCACTCAAACTAGTTCAGAGTTTCGACAAGGATCTTTAGACTGTTGTTAGTTCTAAAGACGATCTTGTGATAATCCGTCGTTAACAGACTCCGTTCTGTGCGTGATTGATCACAAGAGATTCAAGTGATTGTGTGCAGGTTTTTATTGAAGATTTAAGAAGATTTGAAGACAAATAAGATATTGAAGATCTGACTTGGGTTTTATAATCTTTGGTGTGCACAATACTTGTTTCGGTAAAATAGGATCCAATTAATAATCGGTTTATCCTTGTGGTATATTGGATTGATTAATTGAGTAGATCGACATCAACACGGTTCTTCGGATTAAAGGTGTTGTTGGCTTAATTTTAAACGATTACCTTAGAGTGATTGAACATAAGATAAATCTAGACCCGACGAAGGAGTTTATGTTAAGATAAACGGAAGAGCCTTTGTCCGACTCATCACTTGGTTGAATAGAGTTGATACCAAACAGATTTCTTGTTCCTTTACTGTTTGGAATACGAACCAAAGGGATTGTTCCAAGTACGTGACTTATTCATAGGTCGGAGGCGTGGGAATACAGACGGAATTAAGTGAACTATAGGGTTAGTTACTTGGTCTCAACTATACGAAGTTAGGTGTAATTTTGTGTAGCGGCTTAATCCTAAGAGTATTCAATTCTGGACTAGGTCTCGGGGTTTTTCTGCATTTGTAGTTTCCTCGATAACAAAATCTTGTTGTGTCATTTACTTTTATTTTTCGCATTATAATTGTTTTATTATAATTAAAGTAAATTACACAAACGTTAATTCCTATTTACTTGATAAGCAATCCTATTGTGTTTGGTTAAGTCCGAAGCTTTGTATCAAGTAAACATACTTCGTTGTTGTATTGTCTCAATTTCGTATCCATAGACGATCACACGAAGTGTGAACCGATTAGTTGTATTGTCTCGACTCAGTCCATAGACAATCACTTTCGGAGAAAGGACTTATAGGTAGTAAAAGTTTTAGCTTGAGGTATATTTGGGTACCCTCTCCTTTTCACAGCTGGATTAAAGGTGTCGGCTAAACAGCTAGACAAAACCACTAAACAGTGGTGTAGAATGACCGTTAAACAACTGATCTTATCATGTAAAATTTTCATTCATTTTTTTTAAAGCATTAAAATGTACAAGCAACAATGAAACCTGAATATGCAGACAGAGAATCAGAAAAGCATGGATATAATTCACCCCACCCCCAACCTAATTTCTACATTGTCCCCAATGTGGCAGTGGTTAAAAACAGTTCAAAGGTGGAAAGGGGTAATCAGCCAAGCACAAACATATTATTCATGATAAAGAAAAGAAAGAAAATAAAATAAAACTACATTATTTTACCACTGTTGCAGGTCAGTTCGGTTGCATTTAGCCCATGCAACAAGCCTTTAAACCTCAAGCTCGCACAAGAGGACGAGTTTTTGTCTTGTGAGGGCTTCCAGCTGTGATACCCATAAACACAAGGGTTGTCTCCCTAAAGCGCTGAATTTTATGTCTCCAGCCAGACATATGCAAAACACAGCCAATCAAGCATAAGAAGAATCCTCAAGAGTCGTGGTACCGACTTCTGGATTCACAAGTTCCAAAACTGGTTTCAATAGCTGCACATTAACCCTGAAGATGTTGCTGTTATTAGGATTTTGAATGTCAACAGTACAATCACGAAATTCATTTTTAACATTAAATGGGTCTTTCCATTGTGACTTGAGCTTATCAGAAAACAATTGCAAATGAGAATCATAGCAAAGAACTGGTTCAACTGTTTCCCTAATAGCATGTTTATCAAAACACAATTTCATTTTACATTTGCAGTTTGTATCTTCCCTATTTCTGATCTCATGAAGCTCATTGAGCTGTGACTTCCTATATGCGGAAATACTAGGATCAATTCCTTTCATGTCTGCAATACTCCAATCTGCAGCACTTATATGCTTCCTAACAACATGTGAATGCATTGTTTTCTGTTCGTCATTAAATTCAGATGGTAAGAAAACTTGAACATCTCCATTTTGGCCTAAAACATCATAATCCAGTTCATTAGAAAGGAGATTTAGGTCAGGCTTTGGGAATTCTACAGATGGAGACAATGGCTCAGTCTCACTGATTAGAGTGACTCAAATCTAAATCCAATATATTAGGAAGACAAGCTTCTAAAGGAACCTTCGCTTCTAGACGAGATGCTTTTTACTGCACACATGTTTCAATCATATTAACTTCATGAATATCATCACTACCACCTGGACCTTTACATGCATCAAATATATTCAACTCAATAGTCATATTTCCAAATGAAAGATTCATTATCCCAGTTCGACAATTAATCAAGGCATTTGCAGTTGCAAGAAAAGGACTACCTAAGATGACAGGTATTTCTTCACTAGCATTAGCTACAGGTTGAGTATCCAAAACGATAAAATCCACCGGATAGTAAAATTTATCGATTTGAATTAACACATTCTCAACTACCCCTCTCGGTACTTTAACGGATCTGTCCGCAAGTTGTAGAGTGACCGAGATGGATTTTAATTCACCTAAGCCCAACTGCTCATAAACCGAGAAAGGTAGGAGGTTTACACTAGCTCCCAAATCTAGAAGTGCTTGTTTGATCATGAAATCCCCTATTATACAAGAAATAGTAGGGCATCCCGGATCTTTATATTTGGGAGGAGTGTTATGTTGAAGAATAGAACTTACCTGTTATGTGAGAAATACTTTTTTCTGCACATTGTGCATCCTCTTGACCGTGCGGAGATCCTTCAAGAACTTGGCGTAAGCTGGAACTTGCTTAATCAAGCTCAAGAGAGGTATGTTGATCTTCACCTGCTGAAAATCATCAAGGATATCCTTATTATCAGCCAACTGTTTAGTAGAAAACAAATGATGAGAAAATTGAGCATGCATTTTCTTATCAACATCAGAATTTTCATTTTCAGCATCACTGTGACAGTCACCGCCCTTGGGTTTTGGAGACTTCTCAGGTTCGTTTACCTTCATTGGAGTCTCTATCACCTTACCACTTCTAAGAGTGGTGACAACATTAGCTTGCTCCAAGTTAGAATTTTTAACCTCAAATTGGCCCTTTGGGTTAGGTTGAATTTGGGCAGGCAATATCCCTTTCTCCCTAACATTGAGACGTGATTCAATTCTAACTATGCTGGTTTTCAGCTCATCCAAAGTCTTCATAACATTCTGATTTATCTGTGTCTGTCCCTCCATAAAAGTTTGTAAAGTATCCTCAAGATTATTCTTATGAGGTGGCACATAAGGGTTACTAGATGACGACCCTTGGGTAACATTAAGACCATTCATGGTAGGACCATTCCTCCAACCGAAATTAGGATGGTTTCGCCAATTTGGATTGTACGTTTCTGAATATGGGGAGCTAAATGGTCTTTTATAAGTATCTATGAAATTTGCTTGGTCATGTAATACTTCTTGAAATGCTGGGATCGTAGGACAATCCTTAGTCTAGTGTTCCAGACTTTCGCAAATACCACAAGCATGTTCTACCGAGTCAGCTACCTTAACTACATTTGGTTTCTGAATAGCATCAAATTTCTTGTGCAAGCTAGCAATTTTAGCATTCAAATCATCTTCCTCACTCACCACATACATTCCAGGTCTAGAGGTAGCTAATGGTTTGGACTTATTTCTATCCGTTGTGCCTGAAGTATCCCAATTCTGGGCGTTTTCAGCTAGCGAATCAAAATAAGTCAAAGCATCATCAGGTGATTTATTCAAAAATTGACCATTACACATCACTCACGCATACATGAATTCAGACCATCATAAAAGAAGTTAATTACTCTCCAAATTTCATAACCATGATGAGGACAGCTAGAAAGCAAGTCTTTAAATCTTTCCCAACACTCGAAAAACGACTCATTTTCCTTTTGGGAAAAACTCACGATATTTTTCCTAAGAGTGATGGTTTTATGCACCAGAAAAAACTTTTTCAGAAACTCTCTTGTCATTTCATTCCATGTCCTAATAGTATTTGATCGCAAAGAATGCAACCAAATCTTGGCTTTCTCCTTTAGAGAAAATGGAAACAATTTCAGTTTCACGACATCTTGAGTCGCATCAACAAAAGGCATAGTTGCACAGACTTCGTCAAATTCTTTCAAATGTATATATGGACTCTCCGAGTCCAAACCATGAAACTTAGGCAGTGCTTGTATCTACCCATACTTAATCGACACATTGCCAGCATTAGCCGGAAGAACTATACAAGAAGGTGTAGAAGTCCTTTCCGGATGCAAGTAATCCCTAAGGGTTCTAGGTCCATTAGCATTGGTTGCGGCTTCAACAACTATTCTAGCAGCTTCAGCCTCAACCGCTAATCTCTCGTCTTCACCTGCCATTGGATGACTAGGGTGATTCTCTAATACCCTATTAGCAAAACAGTGATAGTTACGCAGTCGATTAAAATGGTCAGACCTAGAATATTGCATACAAAAAAGAAACAAAAAACATATACAATGTTACCCAAATGGCTGTGATTTCGGAAATATTTCAGCCTAATCACAACTGAAGCAACAACACTTGTTCCCTGCACCCGTAATAACTCCTAATGTCGCCAAGTCTTTAGATCTATCTTACTCCCTGTTACGAAGCAACAAAAATCAGCAAACTCTAAAACAAAACTAAAAATAAACCGATGCAAAACTTAATTTTAAGGAACACTAAACAATCCCCAGCCTGCGACGCCACAATTTGATCACTCTTTTGAGAGTATCAAAGATAAAGAAGTGTAGTATAGTCGTGATCGAACCCACATAGATTGTTGGTGTTCAGAAAAATTGTTTAGCAAAGCAATAATATAATTTTGTTTTGTAATTGAGAAAACAGATAACAATATTTGTAAAAGAGAGGAATAAATGTTGTGAATCTACCAAGACTTTAAGGTTCCACCTAAAGGCCTTTAGGTTCTTATATCATCAAAAGATAACTTGAATAGAAACAAATAGTAATTTGCTTACCCGGAAGATAAGACATATAAATTTCTGAGTGTAACTAAAAATACCATTACATAAAGATTGATATTATGTTCTAAATATAAAGCCCTGTTGAGAAATGTCACAGGGATTTCATAGCTTTCGATGTATCCGGAAATCACACTAAATCTAAGAAGTTTATAGACACACACAACACAAAATAGTAATCAACCAAAGATGAAATGGATTAAACATTTAAAAAGATTTATTGATGATAACTTAAGAACATTGAACCCATTAAGTGTCACCTCTTGTCTTGGCAAAGAGGGGTTTAGCTTCTCATTGTTCGGTAGATAGCCATTAAATATTTCTATTGAAAAACACCAAAACAAATAAGAAAAACTAACAACAAGACCTAGCTAGAAAACCAAAGAAGAAAAAGAGGAAAAAGTGGTATTCTAGCGTACCCTTCTTGGTCGATTAAGCTCATCCTTTATACATCAACAACTTGACTTCTTCTCTAACTACTTGATTCAAACACTTCCTAGATTTGGGGAAAGCACTCCATGTTGTTGTAACGTCTTCCACATATTTCTGCTCACACCAGCTGAAATCAGTTGTTGAGCCTTAATTCCGGCCTCATTCCATTCCATGTAACCCATCAACATCCAACAGACAAACCACAACTTATTTCTTAGTCGAGATACAAGAGCTGCAATCTGAATTCACTCGTCTCCCACTGGTTGCACCAGCTAAACCAACACACCAGCATATTTGAAGAACAAACAATAAAATTCCATATTAACAAACCCCAATCCATCTGTTGTTATTGTTGTTGTACAATCGAATTGATTCAAACTCTGTCCATGGGATAAACCCCCAATCTCAAATCTTATTTCAAAAGCAGAAACCCATCATTACTCAATTCAATCACCATTCATGCCTTTGCTGCCGGTATTAAGATCCAATTTCAGATATATAAAATCTCCAAATTAAACCCAGCTTCATTCACTTCCAAGATCTGTACAGCCACCGTTTCACGGCTGAAAACTGCCCAGATGCCATCATCACCAGCACCATTTCAATTGAGCTCTTCTAGTTCTCGGCCATGACAGCAAAAACCATCTCCTTGTATGACTGAAACATCACCCATACAACATCCATCCAGTCAAGATCAGGTTACAGACCAAACCCATTCAAGGTACCAGACAACACCACAACTGACTGCACTTTTCTTCCTCCATGAAGACCCAAACTTGAATCACAAAACCCCCAAACTTCAATTCCATTGTTGACCTAATTTTACGATCTGGTACCGCTGCTGTTGTGCTTGTCCACAATTAAGATATTCAATTCAAACCCAACATACGAATCCTATAAATTGATCCATGCCAAACCTCCAAATTCCATTTGCTGTTGATGTAGATATCATGAATGAATTCACCTCATGGCCCATCCATTCTTCAGTTGTTTGAATGCCCAAAACCTTGAATCTGACAGCACCTCCAAGAACTGACGTTGCTGATTTTGCGCGAAGAAACTGAATTCTAACGCCACTCTTTGCCGTCTCTATTTCCATTATCCACCGTCAGTAATGTTGGTGCTCAACACTACCAGCTCGATTGAGAAATTTTGTGAAGTAGAGAAAATGCTGCTGAGGTTTTAGAATATACCCCCATAAAGGATATGGTAATAGAGTAAGCCACGTCTTTGTTTCTCTAGACCCACTAGTGCATCTCACACGTTTGGCAAAGAAGACTTCACTCCCTAAAATCAGCAGTTCTGGCCACCGGATTGCTTAAGTGATGAGGCAACATGAGCTGTTGACTTGCCAGCAAATTCATGTGTCTTCCAGGTCACAACTCTCCGTCTTCATTTGGTGCCGTGATTGACTTGAGTGGTGCTGATATATAGAGATACCAGGCCAGCCACTTTGGTCATTTATGTCGCAAATTCCAATTAGCTCATTTAGCCGTTCATTCTTTGGATGAACGGATTTCACTTGTAATTCCTGTAAACGACTTAAAACAATAATATTAGACAAATATCGAGACCTAGCTAGTATAAATGTGCATATAAAAATGTCGCACTTACGTGCTTATCAAACTCCCCCACTCTTATATTTTTCTAGTCCCGAGCAAAACAAGAAAAAATTATATCCGCTACACAGTTGGATTGGAGAGACGTCTGCTAAACAGCTAGACGGAACCGCTAAACAGCTAGACGGAACCGCTAAACAGTGATTGAGAAATGTCTGCTAAACAGCAAGACAAATCCGCTAAACAGCTGGATTAAAGGTGTCAGCTAAACAGCTAGACAAAACCACTAAACAGTGGTGTAGAATGACCGCCAAACAACTGATCTTATCATGTAAAATTTTCACTTCATTTTTTTTAAAGCATTAAAATGTACAAGCAACAATGAAACTTGAATATGCAGACAGAGAATCAGAAAAGCATGGATATAATTCACCCCACCCCCAATCTAATTTCTACATTGTCCCCAATGTGGCAGTGGTTAAAAACAATTCAAAGGTGGAAAGGGGTAATCAGCCAGGCACAAACATATTATTCCTGATAAAGAAAAGAAAGAAAATAAAATAAAACTACATTATTTTACCACTGTTGCAGGTCAGTTCGGTTGCATTTAGCCCATGCAACAAGCCTTTAAACCTCAAGCTCGCACAAGAGGACGAGTTTTTGTCTCGTGAGGGCTTCCAGCTGTGATACCCACAAACACAAGGGTTGTCTCCCTAAAGCGCTGAATTTTATGTCTCCAGTCAGACATCTGCAAAACACAGCCAATCAAGCATAAGAAGGATCCTCCAGAGCCGTGGTATCGACTTCTGGATTCACAAGTTCCAAAACTGGTTTCAATAGCTGCACATTAACCTTGAAGATGTTGATGTTATTAGGATTTTGAATGCCAACAGTACAATCACGAAATTCATTTTTAACATTAAATGGGTCTTTCCATTGTGACTTGAGCTTATTAGAAAACAATTGCAAATGAGAATCATAGCAAAGAACTGGTTCAACTGTTTCCCTAATAGCATGTTTATCAAAACACAATTTCATTTTACATTTGCAGTTTGTATCTTCCCTATTTCTGATCTCATGAAGCTCATTGAGCTGTGACTTCCTATGTGCGGAAATACTAGGATCAATTCCTTTCATGTCTGCAATACTCCAATCTGCGGCACTTATATGCTTCCTGACAACATGTGAATGCATTGTTTTCTGTTCGTCATTAAGTTCAAATGGTAAGAGAACTTGAACATCTCCATTTTGGCCTAAAACATCATAATCCAGTTCATTAGGAAGGCGATTGAGGTCAGGCTTTGGGAATTCTACAGATGGAGGCAATGGCTCAGTCTCACTGATTTGAAGTGACTCAAATCTAGACTGCCACTTATCCGTTTCCAGCAACATGGATGAATTCAGTAAAGAATTAACTTCTTCAATGCATCCATTCTCATCTAAATCCAATAGATTAGGAAGACAAGCTTCTAAAGGAACCTTCGCTTCTAGACGAGATGCTTTTTCCTGCACACATGTTTCAATCATATTAACTTCATGAATATCATCACTACCACCTGGACCTTTACATGCATCAAATATATTCAACTCAACAATCATATTTCCAAATGAAAGATTCATTATCCCAGTTCGACAATTAATCAAGGCATTTGCAGTTGCAAGAAAACGACTACCTAAGATGACAGGTATTTCTTTACTAGCATTGGCTACAAGTTGAGTATCCAAAACGATAAAATCCACCGGATAGTAAAATTTATCGATTTGAATTAACACATTCTCAACTACCCCTCTCGGTACTTTAACGGATCTGTCCGCAAGTTGTAGAGTGACCGAGGTGGATTTTAATTCACCTAAGCCCAACTGCTCATATACCGAAAAAGGTAGGAGGTTTACACTAGCTCCCAAATCTAGAAGTGCTTGTTTGATCATGAAATCCCCTATTATACAAGAAATAGTAGGGCATCCCGGATCTTTATATTTGGGAGGAGTGTTATGTTGAAGAATAGAACTTACCTGTTCCGTGAGAAATGCCTTTTTATGCACATTGTGCTTCCTCTTGACTGTGCAGAGATCCTTCAAGAACTTGGCGTAAGCTGGAACTTGCTTAATCACGCTCAAGAGAGGTATGTTGATCTTCACCTGCTGAAAAACATCAAGGATATCCTTATTATCAGTCAATTGTTTAGTAGACAACAAACGATGAGGAAATTGAGCATGCATTTTCTTATCAACATCAGAATTTTCATTTTCAGTATCACTGTGACAGTCACCGCCCTTGGGTTTTACAGACTTCTCAGGTTCGTTTACCTTCATTGGAGTCTCTATCACCTTACCACTTCTAAGAGTGGTGAAAACATTAGCTTGCTCCAAGTTAGAATTTTTAACCTCAAATTGGCCCTTTGGGTTAGGTTGAGTTTGGGCAGGCAATGTCCCTTTCTCCCTAACATTGAGACGTGGTTCAATTCTAACTATGCTAGTTTTCAGCTCATCCAAAGTCTTCATAACATTCTGATTTATCTGTGTCTGTCCCTGCACAAAAGTTTGTAAAGTATCCTCAAGATTATTCTTATGAGGTGGCACATAAGGGTTACTAGATGACAACCCTTGGGGAACATTAAGACCATTCATGGTAGGACCATTCCTCCAACTGAAATTAGGATGGTTTCGCCAATTTGGATTGTACGTTTCTGAATATGGGGAGCTAAATGGTCTTTTATAAGCATCTATGGAATTTGCTTGGTCATGTAATACTTCTTGAAATGCTGGGATCGTAGGACAATCCTTAGTGTAGTGTTCCAAACTTTCGCAAATACCACAAGCATGTTCTACCGAGTCAGCTACCTTAACTACATTTGGTTTCTGAATAGCATCAACTTTGCTAGGCAAGCTAGCAATTTTAGCATTCAAATCATCTTCCTCACTCAGCACATACATTCCAGGTCTAGAGGTAGCTAACGGTTTGGACTTAATTCTAACCGTTGTGCTTGAAGTATCCCAATTCTGGGCGTTTTCAGCTAGCGAATCGAAGTAAGTCAAAGCATCATCAGGTGATTTATTCAAAAATTGACCATTACACATCACTCACGCATACATGAATTCAGACCATCATAAAAGAAGTTAATTACTCTCCAAATTTCATAACCATGATGAGGACAGCTAGAAAGCAAGTCTTTAAATCTTTCCCAACACTCGAAAAACGACTCATTTTCATTTTGGGAAAAATTCATGATATTTTTCCTAAGAGTGATGGTTTTATGCACCGGAAAAAACTTTTTCAGAAACTCTCTAGTCATTTCATTCCATTTCCTAATAGTATTTGGTCGCAAAGAATGCAACCAAGTCTTGGATTTCTCCTTTAGAGAAAATGGAAACAATTTCAGTTTCACGACATCTTGAGTCGCAGCAACAAAAGTCATAATTGCACAGACTTCGTCAAATTCTTTCAAATGTATATATGGACTCTCCGAGTCCAAACCATGAAACTTAGGCAGTGCTTGTATCTGCCCATACTTAATCGACACATTGCCAGCATTAGCCGGAAGAACTATACAAGAAGGTGTAGAAGTCCTTTCCGGCTGCAAGTAATCCCTAAGGGTTCTAGGTCCATTAGCATTGGCTGCGGCTTCAGCAACTATTCTAGCAGCTTCAGCCTCAACCGCTGATCTCTCAGCTTCACCTGCCATTGGATGACTAGGGTGATTCTCTAATACCCTATTAGCAAAACAGTGATAGTTACGCAGTCGATTAAAATGATCAGACCTAGAATATTGCATACATAAAAGAAACAAGAAACATATACAATGTTACCTAAATGGCTGTGATTTCGACAATATTTTAGCCTAATCACAACTGAAGCAACAACACTTTTTCCCTGCACCCGTAGCAGCTCCTAATGTCGCCAAGTCTTTAGATCTATCTTACTCCCTGTTAAGAAGCAACAAAAATCAGCAAACTCTAAAACAAAACTAAAAATAAACCGATGCAAAACTTAATTTTAAGGAACACTAAACAATCCCCAGCCTGCGACGCCACAATTTGATCACTCTTTTGAGAGTATCAAAGATAAAGAAGTGTAGTATAGTCGTGATCGAACCCACATAGATTGTTGGTGTTCAGAAAAATTGTTTAGCAAAGCAATAATATAATTTTGATTTGTAATTGAGAAAACAGAGAACAATATTTGTAAAAGAGAGGAATAAATGTTGTGAATCTACCAAGACTTTAAGGTTCCACCTAAAGGCCTTTAGGTTCTTATATCATCAAAAGATAACTTGAATAGAAACAAATAGTAATTTGCTTACCCGGAAGATAAGACATATAAATTTCTGAGTGTAACTAAAAGTACCATTACATAAAGATTGATATTATGTTCTAAATATAAAGCCCTGTTGAGAAACGTCACAGGGATTTCATAGCTTTCGATGTATCCGGAAATCACACTAAATCTAAGAAGTTTATAGACACACTCAACACAAAATAGTAATCAACCAAAGATGAAATGGATTAAACATTTAAAAAGATTTATTGATGATAACTTAAGAACATTGAACCCATTAAGTGTCACCTCTTGTCTTGGCAAAGAGGGGTTTAGCTTCTCATTGTTGTGTAGATAGCCATTAAATATTTCTATTGAAAAACACCAAAACAACAAATAAGAAAAACTATCAGCAAGACCTAGCTAGAAAACCAAAGAAGAAAAAGAGGAAAAAGAGGAAAAAGTGGTATTCTAGCGTACCCTTCTTGGTTGATTAAGCTCATCCTTTATACATCAACAACTTGACTTCTTCTCTAACTACTTGATTCAAACACTTCCTAGATTTGGGGAAAGCACTCCATATTGTTGTAACGTCTTCCACATATTTCTGCTCACACCAGCTGAAATCAGTTGTTGAGCCTTAATTCCGGCCTCATTCCATTCCATGTAACCCGTCAACATCCAACAAACAAACCACAACTTATTTCTTAGTCGAGATACAAGAGCTGCAATATGAATTCACTCGTCTCCCACTGGTTGCACCAGCTAAACCAACACACCAGCATATTTGAAGCACAAACAATAAAATTTCATATTAACAAACCCCAATCCATCTGTTGTTGTTGTTGTTGTACAATCGAATTGATTCAAACTCTGTCCATGGGATAAACCCCCAATCTTAAATCTTAGTTCAAAAGCAGAAACCCATCATTACTCAATGCAATCACCATTCATGCCTTTGCTGCCAGTATTAAGATCCAATTTCAGATATATAAAATCTCCAAATTAAACCCAGCTTCATTCACTTCCAAGATCTGTACAGCCACCGTTTCACGGCTGAAAACTGCCCAGATGCCATCATCACCAGCACCATTTCAATTGAGCTCTTAACCCTTCTAGTTCTCGGCCATGACAGCAAAAACCATCTCCTTGTACGACTGAAACATCACCCATACAACATCCATCTAGTCAAGATCAGGTTACATACCAAACCCATTCAAGGTACCAGACAACACCACAACTGAATGCACTTTTCTTCCTCCATTAAGACCCAAACTTGAATCACAAAACCCCCAAATTTCAGTTCCATTGTTGACCTAATTTCACGATCTGGTACCGCTGCTGCTGTGCTTGTCCACAATTAAGATATTCAATTCAAACCTAACATACGAATCCTATAAATTGATCCATGCCAAACCTCCAAATTCCATTTGCTGCTGATGTAGAAATCATGAATGAATTCACCTCATGGCCCATCCATTCTTCAGTTGTTTGAACGCCCAAAACCTTGAATCTGACAGCACCTCAAAGAACTGACGTTGCTGATTTCGCGAGAAGAAACTGAATTCCAACGCCTCTCTTTGCCGTCTCCATTTCCATTATCCACCGTCGGTAATGTTGGTGCTCAACACCACCTGCTCGATTGAGAAATTTGGTGAAGCAGAGAAAATACTGCTGGGGTTTTAGAATATACCCCCATAAATGATGTGGTAATAGTAGGGGTGCACATACCCTACCCATACCCGCCAACCCTACCCTACCCGCCAGTTTTTTAACCGTATCCTATTCTATGCACTATTTGGCGGATAGGGTGGCGGGTAAAGATTTTTTTAACCGCCAATAAACGGGTAGGGTGGCGGGTATAGGCCATATCCTACCCACCCTACCTAGAAGTGCACATACCCTACTCCTACCCGCCAATCCTACCCTACCCGTCAGTTTTTTAACCGTATCCTACCCTATCCATTATTTGGCGGGTAGGATGGCGGGTAAAGATTTTCTTAACCGCCGGTAAACGGGTAGGGTGGCGAGTATAGGCCATATCCTACCCACCCTACCCGTTGTGCAGCCCCAGGTAATAGAGTAAGCCACGTATTTGTTTCTCTAGACCCACTGGTGCATCTCACACGTTTGGCAAAGAAGACTTCACTCTCTAAAATCAACAGTTCTGGCCACCGGATTGCTTAAGTGATGAGGCAACATGAGCCGTTGACTTGCCAGCAAATTCATGTGTCTTCCAGGTCACAACTCCCCGTCTTCATTTGGTGCCGTGATTGACTTGAGTGGTGCTGATATATAGACATATCAGGCCAGCCATTTTGGTCATTTATGTCGCCAATTCCAATTAGCTCAGTTAGCCGTTCATTCTTTGGATGAACGGATTCCACTTGTAATTCTTGTAAACGAATTAAAACAATATTGTTAGCCTCGAGACCTAGGTAGTCTAAATGTGGGTATAAAAATATCGCATTTACGTGCTTATCAATGGCTAACTTCGGTTAACTATTGTTGAGCCAACTAAGACAATCTAACGGTTGAAAGATATTATATTGAATCTAATAAGGTTTTCATCTAACATTGAATATTGAATGCTTCGTTACCAAGGTAACATTTATTGCAAACCCTGATTTGAAGACTATATAAGGGGGAACTCTAACAACTGGAAAACCTAATCCCCACACCTCCTGTGTGATACTAGTTGCGATTGGAGTCGATTCTCCTTTAACCTAGGTTTTTCTAAAACCATTATAGGTTAACGACTTAAAGACTTCATTGGGATTCTGAAGCTGATAAACGCATTTATGTGTCTATTTTGTTCTCAATGTTCTGTATTGTTAGTGCTCGATATTATACTAATTATGGTTTTTTGTGTGTTTGTAGGTATTTTTGAGCAATAATCATTTTTGGAGAAATCGGCTCGAAAAGTTGCTAAAGGCACCTCCGGAGGACACCTGCTATTCATACCTTCATTTTGGATAAGTGGTACCCTAATGATATCCACCGCTATTTGCACCCTGGAGCTACTATTTCCACCCCGCGGCTAAGTGCACCCCTACTCTGGTTAGGGGGCGCACCTTCTTCATTTTCAGAAAACCAGAAAATGGCGGGAAGAATTGGTTTGAAAAATGAGAACTTCTGGAAGAATTCGTAGGAGATTTTCTGTTGGACTTGGATATATTTCATCCTGTTGCGTTCTAACAGGGTTGGTAATTGTCTTGGAATCGAAAAACCTGGGCTGTGTACGTGGATTTCACAAAACAGAGTTGTTGAGGAGTTCTCGGGTTTCTGGGAGTTATGTGTGAGATATTCACGTGGATATGGGTTAGAAACAGTATGTTATGACATAACAGGGTTGTTTACTGATTATAGTTTTTGGTTGTGATTGTAGTAAATAGGATTCGAACTCAAAGATTTGTGAAGATTAAATTTAAAGGTTTAATAAAATTATATACAAAAAAAATATTAAAAATGGTGAGAGGTACTGGGACTAAGAATTTCACCAAATTTCATTCATGTGATTCAAATAATAATTCCATGCAATTATAGCTCAAATATTAAAAATATGGACTCTTATTCTTTGCCAATATAGATTCTCAAAATATTAGTTATAAATCGTAAGCATGGAACATCAAACATTTAAGCAAGCATGACCCATCAAATAAAATGATAACTAATTAATTCGAACCATAAATCAATTAAAAACAAGTGCAAAAGTCATAAAAAGAATTATTAAAATTACCACATGCGTGAAATAGGGCTCCATCCGTCGTCCCAGTGTTGGGATTTAGCTTCTCATATTAATCACTTGCTCAAAATACATGTTTGTTGCTCAAAAGTTGATTAAAATGATAAAAATGAGTAAAACAGTGAATGTACGACCCACAGAAGGCGTCACAAAAAGAACGATAAGAGACAGGTGCTGCTGATGTTGAGACTGCACTGCGACCCTCCAGTGTGCGTCTTAGACACTGTTGATTAACGACTGTCTACGCAAGTCTGTTCTTCGTGTTCTTGGTGTTCTTCATCATCAGCAGCAGCAGAAACAGAGTTTGATCAACTCGTGATTTCTTGCTCCTGAGCTATCCTCTCGACCTCCAACTCTCGACACCCCTTCTCTGTGATACCAGAAATCTATTTATACTCCTCAGCCTCATTTAATCACGCCATAACTCAAGATAATTCTCTCTTTACTCGGCTTAAAGAGAAAATATTTTTTGGATATTTTCTTCCTTTAATTAGCTCTCCACGCGCTGAAATGATGTATAAACACTCCAAACATGATCTTACACGCTGTAGAATTGATTCAACACTCTCCAAACACATGAGTACACGTCTAAATTTGATGTGATCGTGTGATATTCATTTCTTGAACGTGCTTCCTGATTTCTTGATTGCGATGATTCCAACCAATTATGATCGATCCTAACACCCAAAATGTCTTCCTCTATCCATATCACAAACACCCATTGAAAATCAGAGGTTTAATCGAACTCTAACCCCTCCAAAAATCGATCGACCCAACTTCCAGTGAGAAGAAATATTTTCCCGCCTTTTTCCTAAATTTGAATTATGAGAAGAAAAGTGTCCTCCCCCTAATCCTGTACGGGTGTCCCTTTAGCAATTGGGGTGGAAATAGTGATTTTTCTGGGTTCCTCCGGTACATTTCAGGGATGCTTCCGGTGCAATTCTGAGGTGCCTCCGGTACATTATCCTGGGGTGTAAAACACTACTTTTCGAGCTCATTTCGCCGCAAAGGCTTATTTCTCTAAAAACATCTACAAAAACACAAAATAACACAATAAATACTTAATCGAGTCTAACAATACAGAATATTGAGAAAAAAATAGACACATAAATGCGTCTATCAAATACCCCCAAACTTATTATTTGCTAGTCCTCGAGCAAAACTAATAAAAAAAAAAATAAAACCGAGTTAATCTCGGGAGGGTTTACCAGAGGTGTGCCCAAAAAACCATTACTCCTAATTGGTCACAAGTATCCAAAGAGCTATGAGGACATACATATTCTCAACCTATCTCCAAGTAAGTAGAATGCCAGAGAAATTAAAGGTGTCAGCCCTAAAGCTGACTGAAGAAAAGGGGAGACACATCCACACGACTGCTAGATAAAGAGATATCCGCTACACAGCTAGATAAACATTGTAAGATGCGTCCGCTACTTTACAGCTGGATAAGATTATGAGAGAGATAAAAATGAGAGGGACATCTGCTACACAGCTGGACTAATTACGTGTGATGAGTTAAACCAGTGCTAGAAAGATCTTGTGCCAGATTGAAAGCAGACTAACAAAGCAACCAAAATGCATCTTTCTTCGACTCTCTCACAGTGCTCAGTAGAAATAACGCCTTCTTCGGTCTTCAACTGTTGATGATAAACTCTCGAACCTCATAGAACCTTGACAATTAACTCTTCTCTTCGATTTCTTGCTTGACTTATAAATTTCTTCTTCCCTATGGCCTTATTGAACAAAAAGAACGTAATGATGTTTCATTTTTTTTATTTATTTATTTTTTCATTTTTTCATTCATTCATTTTTTATTTTTTTTTGATGAACAAAAAATTACAAGACAAAAATTTACATGGCCATGAGAGAAGGACTTTCAAAACTTGGATCTTCGCAACTTGTGATGTCTTGGTATCATGGATTCTAACAACTTATATCATTTGCTCTTATAACTTCAACTTTGATTTTTGAATTATTCTCTTCTATTGTTGCTTCTAAACCTAAAACGTCTTCACTTTCTTCATAGATTTTGATGTCGCTCCGCTTGTTGATGATGATAAGTTTCTACTGAGAGAGAGTCGCAATCCAGTAACTAAGATTACATTGTGAGGTTGCTTTGTCTTTCTGGCATTTCCCTGACCTACTTGCCTTTCCATCATGTATGGTTAGGTCCATCACGGTTACCCTCTAAAAGGAACAAGTTCTCTCCTGAATTTCAAGGATCTCAATGTCTTTTTCTCTAATGTCTCAATAAGTTGTTATCTCTAGCATTCCAATTTCTATCTTTTCGGTGAGAAACAGTATGTAAACTTAGCTAACCGGGTACTATGTGACGCTAGAAGTTTCAAAAATGCGACTATAATGTTTCTCCCATACCCCCAAACTTAAATCTATCATTGTCCTCAATGTTCTAAAGATAAAATTAAAAGCATGAACAAGGAGAAACTGTTACCACTTGAAGCAAAAGAGATAAAGAAAGATATTACTGTGTCGCAAGAATATTGGGTTACCTCCCAAGAAGTGCTAAGTTTAAAGTCTTCAGCCAGACTAAGCAAGGATTAGTCACCACGTAGAATCATATAGTAGTAGCCGGAATAACTGTGGGTCATCTGGATCAAAAAGTGTTACCCACAAGAAGAGGAAACTGCAACAGACCAAGAAGATACCGAACATACCCTTGCTTAAGACAACTACATCTAGTTGTGGTTCAGGTTCAGGCTCTATAAAAGGGTCTAAATAAAAGGTTTTCATCGGTTGGATTTCCTCAAAGCTAAGATCCGGTTCAGGTATTAGAGTCTGGAAAAACTCAACTAAGAACTTAGAAGCACATAACAACAACCTGAATAATTGGGAATCCTCTGAGTCAATTAGATTAGACTCACAAAGTTGACCATAATAATGGTCATTCTTAAGAAAATGTGTCGACCCTAATATCCTAAAGTAATTAGGTTTAGTCTCAAAACTTAATATCCGACACATCTGAAAATCATATGTTCCCACAATTGGAAGAAAAGTTTTTGGTGGGAAAACAAAGTCAATCTTGGTATCATAGCCTGGGTTAACCATATCAACCAGAGGATGGGTTTCTAACAACTGAGCTTCTCTATGGACATCATTAGGTTCGGGAAAACATGTATGAAGATAATCTTGTAATATGGTTGAGGCATAAATGTCAAGTCCTACACGAGGGAACTTTCTAAGAGTTAAAGCACATGGAGAATGATAATCACCCCCAAACTTAGAGTTTTATGTGTCTCTAGAAAGACTAGTCACAACTTCCCTAATTTCTAGGTCATCAGATTCCTGGAAATGGTCAATTGATTCTTCTAAGTCAGGTTCATCCTCACTCATCTCTACGAGTTCATCTTCTTCGTCTAAGACTAATGTTTCTAAATCGCTAGACTCTAAAACATTATTCTCAGAATAAACTCGTTCCTCTAAATCATTATCGGCTTTGTAAACAGGAAATACTACATCGTCTAAAACGAGGGTATCTCTAGTCAAATCCTCGTCCTTTTGAATAGGTGAAAAATTATTAAAATTATTTGGATTTGAACTAGAAATAATATTATCATTGTAAAGCTCAATTGGAGTAACCATTTCCTGATCACTATTCCTACATAAGTATGATTCTCCATCAACACTATCCTCATCATAATAACATGAAAAAGATCGAACCTCATCAAAACAAGTAGTGCTACCAATTCTAACCTTGTCATCTTGATTATGAAAATAACTATCCTCATTTTTAAGGGTATTATTGGAAACACTATATTGGAAAGTAAGATTATTTCGAGCAAGTCTTTCGTTCGTCTCAACCATCAGCTTGAGGGATTCCTCTATAGAAAGTTCACTCATTATTGTAGTTCTTTCGTCTAGAATTACACTATTCATCTCAGCTAACTTACGCGTCGACTCAGCTAACTCCCTGAGGGACTCTTCTAAAGGAGGAATAGGAACAGAGGGATCATAAAAAGGACTACTTTTCAATAGTTTGATTGTATCCTCTAGAGACGAAGAACTAGTACTATAATCTTCTTGCTCGTAAGACTGATGCATGTGTGGATAGTAATTAGGCTCACCAGGGGATGACCCATATCCTTCCAAATGATGGCGTTCCCAACCACTATTCCCAACATGGTCATAGAAAGGATGATGTCCATATTCAAATTCAGGTCGATAATCATTGTATTGGCTTCTATCATACCAGTACGACTTCTTAATTGCAAGGGAATTCTACACAATCACAAACAAGGATGACTCGACCAAATCAAACCTGTAAAATCTAGCAAACAACAAGCATGATGGCTCCACTTAGATTGTTTCTAGACCAGCTTCTAATCCTTCGAAAGGGAATTCGTTACAATTTAAGCAAACCCCTCTGGAATCAATCCGAGTCAAAGTAAGTTGAATTGAGGCGAGGGAAGCTCAGTGGAGCTTTGATACCCAAGGCCTCACCGCTATCACAAGGCGGCGCAGTCACGCATTCAACTCACAGAAACCATCATGAACTTCGAAGTATGCTAAAAGAGTAACCAATATTTTTCGAACGACTTTCCTATTAAGCTCGTTACCCTATAAGTCTCGTTCTAATCAAAATTTTAAGCTTAGGTTCGCGTTTGGTTTCGTTTTCCTAAGGCGGGCAAGAAGGAAACAGTGATGAAATCCGAGTCCTTATCTTAATTTGTCCAGGCCTTGCCCTTTACTAGGAAATTAAAACAACCGTATTCAAATCCTCAGCATATATTCACCTTAAGGCATACAATAAACCCGCTGACAGAGGATTCGCGGGTGTTTCGAAAGCTTACCTCCCGTACCAGACGGGAGAAGAACCGCTGAAGTCGACTCGGGCCACGTCTCCTATGTCATGTGCGAACCCGAGGGGCCGAGACGATATTGTAATCGTCGTCCTTCCCTGCAAACAGTTTTATATTTAATGTACCCTTCCTTAGGGTTTAAAAAAAAAATAATTGTCCAAGTCCAAAGTCCAAATAAAGTGCAAAAGAAAAGAAAAAAAAATAATTACAAAAAATATGGAAGGTCTCTAAAAAAAATAAAAAAAATTCTCTTTTTTTTTTTTGTTTTGTCTTTTTCCTTCTCTTTTAGCTTTAAGCTTTGATTCCAAGTCTTTAGTATCCAACTTCAAACCTGTAATACAAAGACACACCCAAAGAAACGTAAAAAGAACAAATGAAATAAAAAAACCTAAAAATTCTACCTAAGCACAAATCCGCGTCGGCGGCGCCAAAATGATTATATTTTTTGGTTGTGATTGTAGTAAATAGGATTCGAACTCAAAGATTTGTGAAGATTAAATTTAAAGGTTTAATAAAATTATATACAAAAAAAATATTAACAATGGTGAGAGGTATTGGGACTAAGAATTTCATCAAATTCCATTCATGTGATTCAAATAATAATTCCATGCAATTATAGCTCAAATATTAAAAATATGGACTCTTATTCTTTGCCAATATAGATTCGCAAAATATTAGTTATAAATCGTAAGCATGGAACATCAAACATTTAAGCAAGCATGACCCATCAAATAAAATGATAACTAATTAATTCGAACCATAAATCAATTAAAAACAAGTGCAACAGTCATAAAAAGAATTATTAAAATTACCACATGCGTGAAATAGGGCTCCATCCGTCGTCCCAGTGTTGGGATTTAG